>NC_041389.1:21466289-21521328 GCF_002162155.2 Triticum dicoccoides | reverse complement strand
ACCAAGTTAAGATCTATTTTCTGGTTGAGATCAAAAAGTTGAGGAGATATGAAGTACCACCTCTCTTGCGGCGCCGTGTAGGCATCGGGGGTGCGATGGCTGTCGGTGGCGTTGAAGCAGATCTGTGACGGTAGACGGGTGCATCGGGGGATAAGTCCCCTTGCGATGGAAGAGAAGGTCGTGTGAGCGGCCCCGGCAAAGAGGACGACAGCGCCGATGAAGCGAGAGGATGCGAGGCAAGGCTATTGGTCCGTCGCCGTGGATGAGAAATGTCCATCTCTAGCAGTGGACGACGCGGTCTTGGTAGGCGCTCCGGCATGGTGGAGGACGATGGTGATGGATGTGGTGGAGGACGGCGGCGATGGATGGGGTGGCGGACGAAGGCTGGTGTGGGGATGGGGTGTTCTAGCACAGATGGTGTATGAATGGGAAAATGGAGGGAGAGGTACAGGGAACCATGTTTTTGGGACGCGCCTGTCTGAAATATGGGAAAGTTACGAACTTAGCCCCCGTTTAAAATTTGGACGTCTCGTCGGTTGGGGATAGGACGACAATCTCGCATCTCGCCAATATTTGCCTAGAGCGATTTCGGGCGAGGAGAGGGTGGTTGGCACCCATGGTTGGCGCCCACGGTGTATGAATGGGGCTGACAGGTATGGCGGTTGTGTCACGTCTGAGTGAAGTTACAAACCTGCCCCTATTGAAAATATTTGCCTACATCGATTTCAGCCGAGCCGAGTTTGTTTTGCTGCCCACCGTGTATGAATGGGGAATGGAGGGAGAAACAGAGGTCTTTCGGACGAGCTTGAATCAAATGTGTTTTGCCGCCCATGTTTCATGCCCACCGTGTCGAAATGGGCTCAGAGGCGGTCGTGTCACGTCTAATTGAAGTTACTAACCTACCCCTATTTAGAGAAGTGGAAACCAGGCCGATGGATTGTCCGTGTAATGGGTAGACAGTAATTTCCTTCTCCCAAACACTTGGCTTCGGGCAACCGACGTGGGAGTGGACATTTTGCTGCTTCTTTCGAATTTTGGGACAATAAGCATCCACGTTTACCCTGGCAACTAAATTCGAATCCACTTTGTATTCCTATATGAATCTTTATAAATCATTTTATGTGTTTTTATATATCTTCAAAAGGACGACAAAGATGTATTCCACTGTCATATATGAATATGGTTTACAAATGTCGATATTCAAATTCAGAAACTAGAATTCAGTTTAAGGTGAATTCAAATATTTGGAAAACTTCATGTCCAACTCAAATGTCACACGCAGCATAATGTGTACTCCCATTTAGATATGTACACAAGCGATGTATCAAGATTCAAATACCGAGTCAATCAACCAAGAATGTACAGAACTAACAGACATATAAACACTTATAGAGTATATGGATCAATAATATAAACTAACATACATAAGCCGTGCCGCTGTACTTTTTTTTGGCTACAACGACATCATTTTTTTAGCCAGCATCTTGGCCCTTTCCGATGCATGCCACTTATGGTCTATCTATACTACTACTATTGTTGAATGCACATTCAGCCCGATTGGCATATTTGTAGGTCTGGCACAACAATCCAAATGAAATGTCTCTGAGTCTTATCAATTAATACAGACTTGTGCTCAAATAAAATTACAAACCAAAAAACAAAAAAAATTATTACATGATCTCTAAAACAAATGGTTTGATTGATTACATGAACAGACAACACAAAGGTTATTCAACTATGAAAGAACATTTCACCTATGATTTACCAAGTAGGAATTTAATTTCCTTTTTTCCTTCAGGACCTTAACAATCTGGTCAGTCTCAGCTTGCTTCGTTTTGAAATCCACCAAATATTTAATGGTTGTCTTGAGTACTGCTTGTGATTGTGCTGTTTGCTTCCTCAACATGTCAACTTTATCTCTAAGTGCAGAAGCAGAATCTCTTTCTACCACTAGTTTAGCCTCTAGAGCATAAGCATTTTGCAATTCATAATGCACGATTGGGCCGGTGCCACTGCTGTGGGATGATGCAACGTCCATGGGGACCTCGCTCTTTGATCTTGAGCTAACCTGTTTTGCCATTAAAGTTCCAATTGGATTCAGAAAATTTGAAGTTAGCAAAACATCTCAACTGGGAGTTATAATAGCAAACCAGTTAAACAAACAAGGAATTAGAGAGTTTCAATTGGATGCTAAAAAGTACAGTAGTTATTAACATCATTGTAACCCGTTGTTGCAGCAGCAACGCAGTTAAACAAACAAGTAGATATTTAAGTTAAGGCAAACAGGTAATTCTTAACAGTAAGTATCAAACACATAGATAGGCACAGTCTACAATATGATTAACAGGCTGTGCCATTATGTAATCAGTAGCAAACTAAATTAAGCTAAGCAACGTAATTGAACAATTTTGCAATAAGTGGCTAACTAAAATTCCGAGAAGCAGGTAGCTGAACTTACGCTAGTTCTTTGTACAGGCACACTGCAACTTCTTTTTCGCTTACAAGGTTGTACAAAGGAGTCCCTGGCATCAATTGCTTGGATACACAGTCCCAATACTTCTTTCTTCCCACACTGCATGGGTAAGTCAAATGGTTAATCTGGTAAGATGGTGCGGCCTTGATATGTTATATGAGGACGTGTAGTCAGACTAGTTGTAGCCAAACACATCACACTGGCTTTTACTGTATATTTCATGCGATTACTTTTGGCATATCGAGATCTAAGCAATCTACAATAGGATGAAAAGAGTGGCATCCTTCACATTATTGGCGAACTTAGTTCATAGAAACAAGCAATTCAACCATTCCGTGGGTAAATCAAGAGCGCCACTGGAATATTTTCACTATCCAATCATACACGCAAAAAGGGGCGATGCCACCATAGGGGCTGGTATGGGGGCCGCCTCAGGTGACTGGAAAGTGTGCACCTAGTTTGAGTTGTCCAGGTTGGCCCACGCTAGTTTTGTTCATCCTAATGCATGAGCAGGCAATGTAAAAAATGAAGAAAAATGTTTCAATTTGGATGGGCCAATAACATAAGTGCAAGGCAGGCCCTATAGCAGGCTCGTGGCCCATACGAGCGCCTCCCATATCGATCGACAGCAGGAAAAATCCCAATTCATTCGCTCCAGCCTCCAGTCTGGTTTGCTCCTAACCTAGCCGCCGCTAGACAGACCGACACAGCATTTCCTCGCGCCCTCGTTGGAGGGCGGTCGCCGGGCTTCAAGTGAACGGAAGGACAAGAAGATGAAGATCCAACCCTGGGTGTAGCCCGCGTGGGAGGCAGCCGCGGCAGCACGGGCATGGCATCGAGCTTGCGCAAACGGACATTCGCAGCTTGCAAGAGTAGCATGCGCAACGAGCAGGTACATCACATCCCTGATTATATCTAATTCAACTCTTCAATTTCTGGCCAATAGTTAAACCTGACGGTGTTGTAAAACTGCTTGTATGTAGGGAATCTATGAGAAAATGAAACCAAATTCTACTTATTTTATAACTCCCCCAATCAATACTGAACTGACTGAATCTGATGTATCTAATCAAGTTTCCAGTGCAAACATACAAGCTCATGTTGTTCTTGAGCCTGAAGTGTCTAATGAACAGACTGCTAATGAAGGATTTGATGCAAACATTTTACATGCTCCTGGTGATGAACATATAGTGCCTAATGAGGGATCTAATGCATGCATTTTGCAAGCTCATTGAAGATTTAGTGTCTAATGATGATCTACTATGTTGAGAGAGATAGAAATTTGCAGGCATTGATGACAAGCAAATTATAGTGCATTTTCATAGCTTGAGGAAACGTCGAGGCCATCTACCAGAAAGTTCCCGTATCATGACAACATAGCATAAATACTTTTCTAATATGTTGTTTGAAACTATTGGCATACTTGTGCAGGATAGATATATTGATATGCAGTTTGCGCACTGGTTATACGTGCAATTACACTTTGATATTTTCAGCCAGAGAATGAATAATTCAAGCAGGTACAGACCATGTTTGTAGTCCTTGTACACCATGTTGCATTTTGTGTTTTTTGGTGCTTGCATCATTTAGTGTTTATAATCTGAACTAGTTTGGATCATTAGCTGGTTTTCAAAGTGCATGTAGCTTCACATTTCTCAAGTTATGTTGATTTCCGGAGTGCAAGTGCCTTCGTATTTTTTAAGTTAAATGTTCGCCCCTGGTAACTTGAATTCGTGGATCAGCCACTTCACACAAATGCCAGTACGAATTAAATGAAATGCAGGGACTTATGCTAGCTCGTTGTACAGGCTCACTACAGCTTTGCTTGCGCTTGGGATGTTCCATGTACAAGTCCATGTTACCACTTGCTTGGATGTGCAGGCCTTGTGCTCCTTGCATCCCCCTCTGCATTTTTGACACGGCTAATGGTTCATCTAATAAGAGGAATCGACCTTGATGTTGTACCGGAGTACAAATACTTACAAGGTTATACGGGTGTGCAGGGTGTGTACCAGATCCCGCAGCGCCATCATGCTTCGCTAAAAAATGGATTTGCTTGTTTCAGACGATATCTCCAGAAGAAATAAGAGTTAAAGTCAGAGTTGCATAGGCGTGTAAGCTAAGAGAGCAGTGAAAGGATATCCAAACATCGTCGGAATAGTGCACAAGGGAGTGATGTGTGGATAGCTAGTTCAGGCCGGCGTTTGGGAATGCTCGCCTAGCTAGAGTGCGGGTCACTTCAGAGCCGTTGAGGGTGATGTGCTGGCATTGGCTGGCCGTGCACAGATGCAGATCTTGAGTGGCAGCAGAGCGCTACGATGCGGTGGACGAGACCGTTGGTGAAGCCCCAACGGCCTCAGGGGGCGGAGGTGCGACGATGTGCTCGGTGAAGTAGCTCCGGTGAGTTGGGAGATGGCGTCGGTGAAGCGCACTTGATGGGGTGGAACTTGGTGTCTGTGAGGCATGTCGGTTGCGGCGGCCGACGTTGTCGGTGGACCACCCGGTGCGGTGGACGAGGGCATAGATGAGGTAGCTCCGGTGCGGTGGTGAAGCACGACCATCGTCTTCATCGTCGTCGTCCGACACAGAGGTGGGGAACGGTGGGGAAAGAGACGAGACAAGGGGAGATTCGAGGATGGTGGCGAATTAGGGGTTTGAGCAATCTGGGCGCGGAAGGGGACGGTGGAGAAGAGAGATTTTGCAGGGCTGGAATTGGGGCCGCCAGATATTTCAATCCGAAACGTGGAAGCGCGAACTTATATTGTCGTCGTCCTTTTTTTGGGGGGGAGGGGGGGTGGGTGACTGGGTGCTACGCGTCTGTCCGACACACGCGACCACCCCGACAGGACTATGCTTCGGTGCCTTAAGGCACCTACCTTTGTGTCCATGACATGTGGGCCCAACAGGTGGCTGGCCCACATGTCAGTCACCCAAGGGAAGTTGCCTTTAAGGCACCGAAGCAGCGTCCACCCCGACACGACCCTGGTCTGCCTGGTGCGCCTACATTTGAGAATGCAAACGAATCTTCTTTCATTTGCAAACGAATCTGTATGTATTACCATGCTCGTGTTTTCCTTGCAATAATTAGTCATTCGAAACGAGATACTCCATCCGTTCACTTTTGTAAGTCGTTTCAGATAACTTAAAATGAATTGTTTTGCACATTGTCTGAAATGTCTTCAAGGTCTTATAAAAGTGAACAGAGGGAGTACTATATATTAATTAATGAGGAGTTATTTGAAAAAAAAATCAAAACTGTACCCACGCTAACGTGGATTATAGTGTGTCACATAATTAGTTATTTGAATTAGAGTGTGTGTCACGTAGTTAGTTATTTGAATTAGAGTGTGTGTCACGTAGCGATCTCCAATTCTAATGTGGATTTCGCATTTCACTATATCCACGCTACTTTTTAATACAAATTCATATGTATATGATGAACACCATGGTAGTGAGAATTTTTTTGGATGAATTCAAACATATGACCGACAAAATAGCACAACAAATTGAGTCAATGTCAACTTTTCGAAACTTAGTATGGCCTGAATTCGAAATAATGACCCGTATGCCTGGTCCTCGGTTCAAATCTTACAATGTACACCGAATTGAAACATCGATATTAAGTCTCGTACTATGTACATTCAAATGTTGTTTTTAGTCCCCCCCGGGCACAAACGCTACATACTTCCTATATCGGTCAATCTTCCTCTCCTAACCACCTTAGCAAGCTATCGGTTTCCAACACACGTTCATTCTTTCTCTCCATGTTTCGATCTCTAAGTCTCTCAACTACACAACCCCTTTTTCCACTCCTGTTACCAAATGTATTTACCTCACACACCCGCCATTGCACCCCATGCTGAGCTCTCTCTCTCTCCCCCCTCTCCCTCTCACCCTCTTACGGTAAATACATGCATTGCCTATCTAGCCCCCCCAACCTCTCGTGCGCACGCACGCACATTGTATATTTAGGTCACTTCCTTGAGACTGTCTCACTCTTTCTTCCGTACGGCGGGCCACACTCGCTCAATCTCGCTCTCTTTATCTAAGTCTCGTTTAACCTCGTTTGCTTTCACACACAAATGATATATCTCCCTGTTCGGCCCTCGATCGACACACTCTATACTCTCTCACGCAGATTGTCTATCTAGGTCAGTCCATCCAAGCCGCCGCCACTCTTTCGACCTCATGGTGGGCCACGCTACCTCAATCTCTCTCTCTCTCTCTATATATATACATACATACATATATATATATACATACATATATATATATACGTATGTCTCGGTTGACCTCGGTCTTTCTCGGACAAAAACGATATATCATCATGTTTGAGCCCAATTCGACCTATTCACATTGTATACTCTCTCACTCACATCGTCTATCTAGGTCACTCTCTCCAACCCGTCTCACTCTTTCGACCGCACGGCCCCTATGCGATCGGTTGACCTTGCTTCCTCCCACACACAAAATATATCTACACGTCTGTGACTGGATCATCTCTCAAGCTCTATCTTACAACCCTCACCCTTACCAAAATCTCAATCGGACAATATCTCTCCGGAGCATATATATTTGTTAAATGAATGTCGGACCAAACTCACTTTGTCTCTCTATCTATATGTCTCTCGATTGACCTCGCTTTCTCACACCGTACCTTCCACGCGTTGAAGCTACTACCTCTCCATCCCTTGCAATGCCAGAGCTATTTACATTGCGAGGGGCACTCCAAGCTTGGATTAATTTGTGTAGGCATTTATTCCGGTCGGTTTAGATTATATTTTCGTAACATTCGGCCCACAACTACTCCAAACACCGTTGCAACCCACGCAACTCCCCTAGTTGATTTCCCTCTGGCTCGGTCATCGTTCTCTCGCACGTCCTTTCTCGCTTTCAACGTCGAACCATGGTATTATTGAAAAAACTATGTTGTTCTCTTTAATTATTATAAATAAGCTACAAAACTACATGCCGATAGTCCACTTGGAATGGAACAAATTTCGACCCACAAATTAAAGTGCTACAAACTACACACCGAGGGGCCCACATGTCATGAAACAAATTTGGACCCATATACAAATTAAAAAATAAAGGACGAGGATCAAACATGCGACCGGGCCTTCAAGCCGCACGTCAATAGGCAACATACATAGAATAGCAATGTTTGTTGTACCCCCTTTGTTCACATAATGTTTTTATATTACCACAGCCTAATTAATGGATAACATGTAATATTATTTTTAGTACTATTCGCCTTCACTTACTGGTGGGTTCCATGTGTGCTCTCTCTCTCTCCTCCCCTTCTGCGTTTAGACGCACGGGCAAACATGAAGAACTCGCGGGTGATGTTACCGTTGACCATATCTGGATGCGTTCACAAGTCACGGCACCAGTTTCACGTACTAGCAGCACTAGTCAGTGTGTACGTGCAATGCACATTAATTTGGAAGTATATTAAGTGCATGCGGATATTAACTACTAGGATATTATTTGCGTGTTGTGATGTGATTAGCACTATTTTTGGCATGAAATTAACTCCACGCTAAACGTGTTGAGCACTCGACATTGAAGCAGTCTAGGTCGTTGGATGACAAGGAATACATGTGGCTTGATGACGTTTTATATTTAATTTGATACGGCTCTAGCAGAACATTCAATCGATCAAACCATACATTTCGTTCAGTCTGACTCCGACTTTAAATTATACGACGATCGATATAAAATAAACGGAAATGATAAACGTTCGGATTTTAAGCATGACAATCCGAACATTTTTCATGGCAAATTTAGATTACGCGGCGGCGGCGGGGGCATCTCGCGGTAGGAAGCGGCTCCTCTGCCGTGCTCTTTGTGTCGTCGGGCAACTAACCGACGGCGACGGCGGCGTCTTGCGCCGTTGTTGGCGTACTCCTGGATGTCGGCCTAGCTTCAAGGAAGGCCAAAATGTTTTGGACTTTGAAGCGAGTGAACTGGCGGGAGGAGGCGACTGGCGTTGGTGCAAGGAAGCGGTCGACGGCGGCCATCCATGCCGCTGAGGGGGGCACTGGCACCCGCGCGGGGACAAGCGCTGTCAATGGCGCGGCGGAGACATTCGTGTGCACAGACACCTGCACGGGCGCGCCTGTCAGTGCACGCGCAGGCGCATGCGCTGGCAGGTGCACGGGCATTGGCACGGGCGTGCGCGTTAGTGCACGCGCAGGCGCAGGCGCTGGCAGGTGCACGTGCGCGTGAAAGTTGGCGGGGACCTCGTGGAACCCCGTGGCATCAAGCTCGGCAACAATGTGTGGCTCTCAGCCCATCAATGCCACGGGGATGGGCGCTGGCGCAGTCGGGGCGACGGGAGCCGGAACGGGAGTGGGGACAGGCGCGGCGTCTTCCCGCAAGGCTAGTTCAAGCTCGTCCCAAAGCGCCTGATGTTCTTGAGACTTCGGCTGGGTGTCTTCCTCATGAAACTGGAACACTAGGGGCAGACCATCGTGATGCGGCATGGCGTACGTTTAGGTCAGGCTAGTTGGAGGTAGACGGCAGGAGAATCGGAGAGGAAGAGAGAGGATTGTAGCGATACCGGGTAGGGCAGGGTTGATTTTAAACTACGGCGCCGGCGACATTAAAAGTGGGAGCAGTTGGGACGACGATGGGCGGCGGAGCCTGGTCAAAGGGCTCGCCTCCCGGTGAGTCTGCACAGCGGTCTGCTCGCACGCCTCCCTGACAGCCGGTGCAGCAGTCTGCTCGCACGCCTCCCGTCAACTCACACGCTTGCTAGGATGGCACCTGCCGATGAGAAGCGGGGACTCGTGGCGGCACATAAATGCCCACAGTTTCAATAGTGAAAGCGTTCGCCTTAACGTGACATGTCTTTGTTCCAAAATACCTTGGCTCTTCATTTGTGCAACTTGTCAAAGGAGCTTGTCTCAAATTGAAGAAAAATCTTACGAAGTAATATTTGTGCCATATCACGTGACCATGCTCAGTTTCAAGAATTGATGCTCACTTTTGGATTTTCTGAAATTTAAGATCCAGGATTCGAAACAATATCATAACCTGCATCATGCAATAAATTTTCAAGTCGTACATCTGTCCTGTTGTATTTCTTAAGAATGGATTTGGTCAAACATTTTGCTTAGTTAAACCTCCTTTCCGATTTATAGGGCTCAATTCAAAAATATCACCAACCAAGGTAGATGGTGAGTGGTGGAACAATTGTTGTACTTTACAAAACCACTCAATTAATGTGCTTGTTTTCCTCAAAAATTGTGTTTACGAATGCATTAATTGCAATGCATGCATGCATAAAGTACATACATTGGTCAATTTTCTCTTAATTCTTGCATGTAATGATTTATTGCACCTTGAAATCTGAACATGTGAGGGGGAACAACCAAATTGAGACTTATAAAATGGGAAAACTAAAATTTTGAGATAAGCCCTATAAACCGGAAAGGAGGGAGTAAAAGTATAATCCCTGCATACCAGTGCATTGCCTGATATATCAACTCAAGTACTAGGCACGGACAAATGGGCTCAATTCTGTGCTCATCCTGGTGTAGTAGTAGTAGTACTAGGCAATGCAGTTGACGGGTGACCTTGACCAGCGGCGACCGAGGGAATTGAACCGTGCTCGGCACGGTAGGTAACATTGTCTAGTTACTAAAGCATCCCTCCGTTGTTCATCGGTAGTCATTATGGACCGGGGACATGAGGGGAATTTCCTAGGGCTGGAATTCTGGCCGCCAGCTATTTCAACTTAAAACGCTGAGGCTCGACTGGTTGGGGTTGCCTAATGTGCATACCACGCACGCCACCGAAGGACACGAGCCCGTTTTTTTAGGATCAACACGAGCCAAGGTCTGGCTGGTACGCCGTTGGGTCCTACCATTCGAGAATACGAAAGGAACCTTTTAAATTGCCGAACGAATCTATGTGTATTACAATACCCATATTTTCCTTGCAAATACTAATCTCAATGTGGTAATTGATTTATGACGAGTTGTTGAATTAGAGTGAGTTTGTGATATAGTGATCTCAACGTGGATTTCACATTTCATGGTATCCCTAGTAAGTTTTCCAATGCAAATTCAAATTTAAAAGATGAACAATATGGAGGTGAGAAAACTTTGTATGTATCAAGCATATGACCACACACACACACACACAGAGAGAGAGAGAGAGAGACAGACACACGCACGAACACAACAACAATCCAATAAGTATAGTGCATCTATTTTTCCAACCCATGCATGTATGACACGAATTCCAAAATACTCCTTCTATTCCTAAATATTAGTCTTTTAGAGAGTTCAACAAGTGACTACATATGGAGCAAAATGAGTGAATCTAGACTCTAAAATATGTCTATATACATCCGTATGTGCCAGTCCATTTGAAGCCTCTAAAAAGACTAATATTTAGGAACGAAGGGAGTAAAATGTAAGACATACATGGACCTCAGTTCAATATTTAAACTGAACATGAAACTAAAACATGAATATTAAATCTAGTACTAAAGTACATGCAAATGTTGTGTTTAAGCGGAGCTATGATTGTCGGGGGTCAACCCCTCGACCTTAGATAAAATTGTGGAGCTCTGTTTAGGGTTGTTTAGATTATAATTGTCCCCACCCTCCCAACCACCGATTGGTTGTGCACGCCCCACCCCTCCTCCCCGGGAGAATATCATGTGCCCCCATACCTTAGATGCTATATGCCGATACGAGTTGCTTGGAGCTTGTAGATCTGAGATATAGAAGCTCACATGATGTGTCTTAATTTTTTTGCAGGAAACCTTGATGAGTTTGAGAATTGCACACAATTTGTACAAAAACTACTTAGATGCCCTTTGATCCCATATCCAACAACCTCGAAGCTCGTATCACCGTAGCATCTAAGATGAAGGAGGACATCATATTCTCTTGTATGTAAGAATATCATGTGCTACCACACCTTAGATGCTTTGGTGATACAAGCTCTTCGGAGGCGTTGGATTTGTGACCCAACACCTCCTCGATGGTTCGAATGGTTTTTTGCAGAAAAGCCCCAAAAGAGTTCGGCCACTGCTTACAAGCACAAAGACTGCTCAGATGCCATTGGTCTCAGATCAAATGACCTCCAAGCTCGTATCACCGTAGCATCCAAGCTGCGATGGCACCTTATGTTTTCTCGCACGGGAGAGTATGAGGTGCTCCCGCACCATAGATTCTATGGTGATACGAGTTCACTGAGATCTAACGGCCCACAGTAGGAGGTGATACGTCTCCAACGTATCTATAATTTTTTATTGCTCCATGCTATATTATCTACTATTTTAGGCAATATTGGGCTTTATTATCCACTTTTATATTATTTTTGGGACTAACCTATTAACCGGAGGCCCAGCCCAGATTTGCTGTTTTATGCCTATTTCAGTGTTTCGAGGAAAAGGAATATCAGACAGAGTCAAAACGGAACGAAATCAACTGGAGAAGTTATTTTTGGAAGGAAACCCACCTGATGGACTTGGACCCCACGTCGGAAGATATGAGAGGTGATCACGAGGGTGGGGGGCGCGCCCACCCCCCTAGGGCGCGCCCCCTGCCTCGTGGGGCCCTCATAGCTCCATCGACGTACTCCTTTCACCCATATATACCTACGTACCCTAAAACTTCCAGAACAGAGGATAGATCGGGAGTTCCGCCGCCGCAAGCCTCTGTAGCCACCAAAAACCTCTCGGGAGCCCGTTTCGGTGCCCTGCCGGAGGGGGATCCCATCACCGGTGGCCATCTTCATCATCCCGGCGCTATCCATGATGAGGAGGGAGTAGTTCACCCTCGGGGCTGAGGGTATGTACCAGTAGCTATGTGTTTGATCTCTCTCTCTCGTGTTCTCTCTCGTTTCCCTCTATGGCACGATCTTGATGTATCCCAAGCTTTGCTATTGTAGTTGGATCTTATGATGTTTCTCCCCCTCTACTCTCTTGTGATGAATTGAGTTTCCCCTTTCAAGTTATCTTATCGGATTGAGTCTTTTATGAGAACACTTGATGTATGTCTTGCCGTGATTATCTGTGGTGACAATGGGATATCATGTGCCACTTGATGTATGTTTTGGTGATCAACTTGCGGGTTTCGTGACATTGGGAACCTATGCATAGGGGTTGGCACACGTTCTTGACTCTCCGGTAGAAACTTTGTGGCACTCTTTGAAGTACTTTGGGTTGGTTGGATGAATCTGAGATTGTATGATGCATATCGTATAATCATGCCCACGGATACTTGAGGTGACAATGGAGTATCTAGGTGACATTAGGGTTTTGGTTGATTTGTGTCTTAAGGTGTTATTCTAGTATGAACTCTATGATGGATCGAGCGGAAAGAATAGCTTTATGTTATTTTACTACGAACTCTTGAATAGATAGAACAGAAAGGATAACTTTGAGGTGGTTTCGTACCCTACCATGATCTCTACGTTTGTTCTCCGCTATTAGTGGCTTTGAAGTGACTCTTTGTTGCATGTTGAGGGATTGTTATACGATCTATCTATGTTTTTTTTGTTGAGAGAACGTGCACTAGTGAAAGTATGAACCCTAGGCCTTGTTTCCTACCTTTGCAATACCGTTTACGCTCACTTTTACCGTTGGTTACCTTGCTGTTTTTACATTTTTAGATTACAAAAACCTATATCTACCATCTATTTTGCACTTGTATCACTATCTCTTCGCCGTACTAGTGCACCTATACCATTTACCATTGTATTGGGTGTGTTGGGGACACAAGAGACTCTTTGTTATTTGGTTGCAGGGTTGCTTGAGAGAGACCATCTTCATCCTATGCCTCCTATGGATTGATAAACCTTAGGTCATCCACTTGAGGGAAATTTGCTACTGTCCTACAAACCTGTGCACTTGTAGGCCCAACAACGTCTACAAGAAGAAGGTTGTGTAGTAGACATCAAGCTCTTTTCTGGCGCCGTTGCCGGGGAGGTTAGCGCTTGAAGGTTTAGATCTTGCAATCGAATCTTTTTGTTTCTTGTCTTATCACTAGTTTAGTTTATAAAAGAAAACTACAAAAAATGGAGTTAAGTTTGTCTCATATGCTTCATCTTTTTAATATCTTTTGTGAGTATGATGGAAAAGAAAATTGTGCCAAAGTGTTAGAAGAAGAATGCATTAAATTTTTTGGCACTAAATCTTTGAAGGATGAGCATGATTGCAATTTTGTTAGTACGAATTCTTTGAATATACATGATGCTAATGATGATTGCACTAGTTATGATGAAAATATCTCTTATGAGCGCAAGCGGAGCTCTCGGTAGGGCGAGGTTGGGCGCTCGCCCTACATTGATTTCCTTCGATATTTACGTATAGCTTAATCGGTCGCTACAAAATCCGAGACAAAAAACCAGCTAAGAAATCATTGTGCCCCGTGTTATTGGGCCGTGACCGTGAACAGAGCTTCCACTTTGTTGGGCCGTACCTGTACGCGCAAGTTCTTCGTTCATTCTTCGGCTGGGCGGCCAGAAGGAGTAGCACACAGGGGGCGGCTGCTAGCAGGAGCTGCGCATGAGGCTGGTGGCCAGCCAGAAGGAGCGACGCGCGAGGCCGGCCACAGCCAAGCGAACGGCAGCAACATCAAGCAAGCCTCGGCCTCGGCGGGCGATGAAGCCGACGTGCCCGTAAAAGAAAATAACAAAAATTTGGCAGAAAGTGCAAAGGGCTAGCAACGACAAAGAGGAGAGATAAACGTTTTCAAACTTTTTTCTGCGAGGAAAACGTTTTCAAACTTAGTGTCATTTTCAGATAATGGCTTACAATCTAGCAATGCATTTTTCAGAGAATGGCTTAACGATCTGTATGTTTTATTTGCAGTTCCATTGTATTACGTTACTATGTTCAGGAATTAGGATCACATATAAATATTTGTGTGTATTTTTAGTATGTATGGATTTGTATTGGTATTGCATTGAATCTTTTTATGCTTAGTCCGCCCCACCTCAATTTTTTTTCGTCCTCTGCCACTGCTTATGAGCATGTAAACTTTTGTGGAGTGCATGTTTGAATGAACACACCAAATAGAGAAGATATTTATTGCAAGAGGCATAAGTACTTAGAAACCAAATGGTTGCAAGAAGAGCTAGATGAATGTGCTAAAAGATTCAATATTTATAGTACCCCTTGTGAGCTTTGCAATGAACATGGTCATTTAAAGCTCCAATGCTATTTGTTTCATGATCAAGTCGTGTCCAAATATTGTGATAATTTGATTACCCTTGAGCATCATAAAGAGCTTAGCCTTCTTTTGGGTTATGAAGAAATGAAACATATTACCGAGGGTATTCCAAAATTTTCCCTTGATAAAGTTCTTCATTTTGATCTAGAGAAAATTTATATGTATTGTGCGGTGAATTGTATTGAAAATCTTTATATTGCCAATTACATAAGGAAAAGAAAGCAAATGGAAGATGATGAGAATACTAATGAAAGGGAAGAGAGGCTTCCCAATCTCCTCCTATTATTTCTTATGATGAATCAGGTAACGAGGAGGAGCCTTCTATTCAACCAATCTCATCAATAAGGAGCTCAAAGAGGAAGGTTGAACCCACACATAATGTGAAGAAGAACAAGAAAAGAAGGAGCAACAAAGGTAGAAAGGTATCCCCCCAAATGATGTTGCTCCTACTACTCATTGTGATGATGATAATTGCTATACTATTGGTGCTATCAATATTTTTAATGATGAGAGTGATTATGCTTATGATATGAAAGGGCCCAAGCTTGGGTAAGCTATGTTTGATTGGGATGAAATATTTGAGAATATATTTGCTGTAATTAATGTTTGTCCCAAGCTTGGGGATGCTATGTTTAATGAAGATGATATTTTTAGCATCCCAAGTTTTGATATGCAAAGTTGTTATGATGATAGCATGCCTCCTACCTATGATGATTATATTGATGAAAGTGGGTTCGGAAGAGAGTCAACTTTAGGAAGTAGTGATCCCACTATTTTGGAGGATGTTAAATTTTATTGTGATGAATACGAAAGTGGATTTGGAAGAGTGTCAGCTTTATTTAGTGATTCCACTATCTTGGGAGAGGTTTCAATCGATTATGATGAGAACGAAGTTGCTACTTATGATGATTATTGTGATGAAACTTATGCTATAAAAAGTAGTGATGATTATATTTACAAATCTTGTCATGATTATGATTGCCCTTTTTCTGAACATTACTCTTTTAATGTGGAAACAATTTTTAGTGTTCAAGTCTCTTATGATACTCCCATTATTATTCATGAGAAGAATTTTGCTTATGTGGAGAGTAGTGAATTTTCTATGCAAGTAGATCATGAAAAGAATGCTTTAGGTGCTGGTTATATTGTTGAATTCATTCATGATTCTACTGAACATTATTATGAGGGAGGAATATATGCTTGTAGGAATTGCAATAATATCAAGTTTCCTCTCTATGTGTTTAAAATCTTGAAGCTATGCTTGTTTTACCTTCCTATGCTTGTTGATTATTGTTCCCATAAGTTGTTTGTTCACAAAATCCCTATGCATAGGAAGTGGGTTAGGCTTAAATGTGCTAGTCATATGCTTCATGATGCTCCCGTTATGTTTCAATTCTTATCTTTTATGTGAGCATCATTGTCATCATCATGCCTAACTAGAAAGGCAGTAAAGAAAAGTGCTTGTTGGGAGACAACCCAATATTTATCCTTAATGTTTTTGTGTGTCCACATGATTATTCTACTGTAGTAATCATGTTTTATAGCTTTTGTTTCAATAAAGTGCCAAGTAAGACCTTTAGGATGGCTTACGGTAATAGTTGTGTTGATCCTGCTGAAAATCAGAAACTTTTGCACCCTGTAAATTAGTTTTGTTAATTCACAGAAACATTCTTCTGATCTTATTATTTTTGATCTGGATTGGTACACGAATTTCTTAGGACTTCCTAATTTGGTTGGATTTTTGGAGTTCCAGAAGTATACGTTTGATACAGATTACTACAGACTGTTCTGTTTTTGACAGATTCTGTTTTCTATGTGTTGTTTGCTTATTTTGATGAATCTATGAGTAGTATCGGAGGGTATGAACCATAGATAAGTTGTAATACAGTAGATATTATACCAATATGAATTTAGAATGAGTTCGTTACAGTACGTTGAAGTGGTGTTTTGTTTTCTTTAGCTTACGAGTTTTCTGTTAAGTTTTGTGTTGTGAAGTTTACAAGTTTTGAGTAAAGATTCGATGGACTATGGAACAAGGAGTGGAAAGAGCCTAAGATTGGGGATTCCCAAGGCACCCCAAGGTAATATTCAAGGACAACCAAGAGCCTAAGCTTGGGGATGCCCCGGAAGGCATCCCCTCTTTCGTCTTCGTCCATCTGTAACTTTACTTGGAGCTATATTTTTATTCACCACATGATATGTGTTTTTCTTGGAGCGGCATTTTATTTTGTTAGTATTTGCTTTCTGTTATTTAGAATAATGTTTTGCATCTTTAGTTTCAATAAAGAAGTCAAGGATAGCCTTTGCCGTGCTTATTTTGCTAGTATACATGTTGCTGTTTGAAAACAGAACATTTACTGCTGTTGCAAAAATTCCCTAGAAAAGTGAAAGCATGATATAATGTTGAAACCTGTTGCATAATGAGCTCTGATAAATTTATTACAGTGGGAATTTTAGTTCATAATTTTTCGAGTTAGGGAAGTATGATGAAGCTTGCATTGCTTACAGACTGTACTGTTTTGACAGATTGCTGTTATGGTTGCATTGTTTGCATATGTTTGCTTGTTTAATGATTCTATTTGGTGATAGGAGTATTAAATATGCAGAGGCATTTAGTATGCAATGTTGAATAATAATGTTAGTGATTTGTTACAGTATAAAATGATAAGGTTTTGCATTGGTTTATACTAACCTATCTCACGAGTTCTTGTTGAGTTTGTTGTAGATGAAGCTTTTGATAAAAAGAGAAACCATGATATGAGATGAATTAAGGAGACACAAAAGTTCAAGCTTGGGGATGCCCAAGGCACCCAAAGATAATATTTCAAGAAGTCTCAAGCATCTAAGCTTGGGGATGCCCCGGTTGGCATCCCACCTTTCTTCTTCAACAACTATCGGTTAGTATCGGTTGAGCCTAAGTTTTTGCTTCGTCACATGAGTTGTGCTATCCTTGCAATGTAGTTTTATTTAGCTTTGCTTGCTGTTTGAATAAAGTATCAAGATCTGAAATTATTAAATGGGAGAGTCTTCACATAGTTGCATAATTATTCGACTACTCATTGATCTTCACTTATATCTTTCGGAGTAGTTTTGCTCTAGTACTTCACTTATATCTTTTAGAGCACGTTGGTGGATTTGTTTTATAGAAACTATTGATCTCTCATGCTTCACTTAGATTATTTTGAGAGTCTTAAATAGCATGGTAATTTTCTTAAATAATCTTAATATGCTAGGTATTCAAAAAATAGTAAAAACTTTCTTATGAGTGTGTTGAATACTAAGAAAAGTTTGATTCTTGATAATGGTTTTGAGATATGAAGATGGTGATATTAGAGTCATGCTAGTTGAGTAGTTGTGAATTTGAGAAATACTTGTGTTAAAGTTTGTGATTCCTGTAGCATGCACGTATGGTGAACCGTTATGTGGTGAAGTCGGAGCATGATTTATTTATTGATTGTCTTCCTTATGAGTGGCGGTCGGGGATGAGCAATGGTCTTTTCCTACCAATCTACCCCCCTAGGAGCATGCGCGTAATACTTTGCTTTGATAACTTGTAGACTTTTGCAATAAGTATATGAGTTCTTTATGACTAATGTTGAGTCTATGGATTATACACACTTTTTCCCATCCTTCCACCATTGCTAGCCTCTCTAATACCGCGCACTTTTCACCGGTATCATACACCCACCATATACCTTCCTCAAAACAGCCACCATACCTACCTATCATGGCATTTCCATAGCCATTCCGAGATATATTGCCATGCAATTTTCACCGTTTCGTTTATTATGACACGCTCCATCATTGTCATATTGCTAGCATGATCATGTAGTTAAAATCGTATTTGTGGCAAAGCCACCATTCATAATTCTTTCATACATCTCACTCATGAGTCATTGCACATCCCGGTACACCGCCGGAGGCATTCATATAGAGTCATATTTTGTTCTAAGTATCGAGTTGTAATTGTTGAGTTGTAAGAAAATAAAAGTGTGATGATCATCATTATTAGAGCATTGTCCCAATGAGGAAAGGATGATGGAGACTATGATTCCCCCACAAGTCGTGATGAGACTCCGGACGAAAAAAAATAAAAGAGGCCAAAGAAGCCCAAAAAAAGGTAGGCCATAAAAAAAGGAGAAAAGGCCCAAATAAAAAAATAAAAGAAATGAGAGAAAAAGAGAGAAGGGACAATGCTACTATCCTTTTACCACACTTGTGCTTCAAAGTTGCACCAAGATCTTCTTGATAGAGAGTCCCTCATTTTGTCACTTTCATATACTAGTGGGAATTTTCCATTATAGAACTTGGCTTGTATATTCCAATGATGGGCTTCTTCAAATGCCCTAGGTCTTCGTGAGCAAGCGAGTTGGATGCGCACCCACTTAGTTTCTTTTGTTGAGCTTTCATATACTTATAGCTCTAGTGCATCCGTTGCATGGCAATCCCTACTCACTCACATTGATATCTATTGATGGGCATCTCCATAGCCCGTTGATATGCCTAGTTGATGTGAGACTATCTTCTCCCTTTTTGTCTTCTCCACAACCACCATTCTATTCCACATATAGTGCTACATCCATGGTTCACGCTCATGTATAGCGTGAAGATTGAAAAAGTTTGAGAATGTCAAAAGTATGAAACTATTGCTTGGCTTGTCATCGGGGTTGTGCATGATTTAAATATTTTGTGTGGGGAAGATGGAGCATAGCTAGACTATATGATTTTGTAGGGATAACTTTCTTTGGCCATGTTATTTTGAGAAGACATAATTGCTTTGTTAGTATGCTTGAAGTATTATTATTTTTATGTCAATATTAAACTTTTGTCTTGAATCTTTCAGATCTGAATATTCATATCACGAGTAAGAAGATTTACATTGAAATTATGCCAAGTAGCACTCCGCATAAAAAATTGTCCTTTTATCATTTACCTACTCGAGGACGAGCAGGAATTAAGCTTGGGGATGCTTGATACGTCTCCAACGTATCTATAATTTTTGATTGCTCCATGATATATTATCTACTGTTTTAGGCAATAATGGGCTTTATTATCCACTTTTATATTATTTTTGGGACTAACCTATTAACCGGAGGCCCAGCCCAGATTTGCTGTTTTATGCCTATTTCAATGTTTCGAGGAAAAGGAATATCAGATGGAGTCAAAACGGAACGAAATCAACTGGAGAAGTTATTTTTGGAAGGAAACCCACCTGATGGACTTGGACCCCACATCAGAAGATATGGGAGGTGATCACAAGGGTGGGGGGCGCGCCCACCCCCCTAGGGCGCGCACCTGCCTCGTGGGGCCCCCGTAGCTCCATCGACGTACTCCTTTCACCCATATATACCTACATACCCTAAAACTTCCAGAACAGAAGATAGATCGGGAGTTCCGCCGCCGCAAGCCTCTGTAGCCACCAAAAACCTCTAGGGAGCCCGTTCTGGCGCCCTGCCGGAGGAGGATCCCATCACCGGTGGCCATCTTCATCATCCCGACGCTATCCATGACGAGGAGGGAGTAGTTCACCCTCGGGGCTGAGGCTATGTACCAGTAGCTATGTGTTTGATCTCTCTCCCTCGTGTTCCCCCTATGGCACGATCTTGATGTATCCCGAGCTTTGCTATTGTAGTTGGATCTTATGATGTTTCTCCCCCTCTACTCTCTTGTGATGAATTGAGTTTCCCCTTTCAAGTTATCTTATCGGATTGAGTCTTTTATGAGAACACTTGATGTATGTCTTGCCGTGATTATCTATGGTGACAATGGGATATCATGTGCCACTTGATGTATGTTTTGGTGATCAACTTGCGGGTTTCGTGACACTGGGAACCTATGAATAGGGGTTGTCGCACGTTCTTGACTCTCCGGTAGAAACTTTGGGGCACTCTTTGAAGTACTTTGTGTTGGTTGGATGAATCTGAGATTGTGTGATGCATATCGTATAATCATGCCCACGGATACTGGAGGTGACAATGGAGTATCTAGGTGACATTAGGGTTTTGGTTGATTTGTGTCTTAAGGTGTTATTCTAGTATGAACTCTATGATGGATCGAGCGGAAGGAATAGCTTTATGTTATTTTACTACGAACTCTTGAATAGATAGAACAGAAAGGATAACTTTGAGGTGGTTTCGTACCCTACCATGATATCTACGTTTGTTCTCCACTATTAGTGGCTTTGGAGTGACTCTTTGTTGCATGTTGAGGGATTGTTATACGATCTATCTATGTTATTTTTGTTGAGAGAACTTGCACTAGTGAAAGTATGAACCCTAGGCCTTGTTTCCTACTTTTGCAATACCATTTACGCTCACTTTTACCGTTGGTTACCTTTCTGTTTTTATATTTTCAGATTACAAAAACCTATATCTACCATCTATTTTGCACTTGTATCACTATCTCTTCGCCGAACTAGTGCACCTATACAATTTACCATTGTATTGGGTGTGTTGGGGACATAAGAGACTCTTTTTTATTTGGTTGCAGGGTTGCTTGAGAGAGACCATCTTCATCCTACGCCTCCTACGGATTGATAAACCTTAGGTCGTCCACTTGAGGGAAATTTGCTACTGTCCTACAAACATGTGCACTTGCAGGCCCAACAACGTCTACAAGAAGAAGGTTGTGTAGTAGACATCAGGAGGTTTGAATGTTTTTGCAATATACAGCTGATAGAGTTTGGGAAATGCGCAAAAAGTACAAGTACTATTCATGTGCCATCTGATTACTAATCATACGACCTAGATGCTCATATCACCGTAGCGGGTAATTAAGCTACGGGGAGCACCTAATTTGAGCACCGGGGAGCCGTTGGATCAAAGATGCAGTGGCACACACGAGGCCTGAATGTTTTATTTGCAAAAAAACCTTTAGAGAGTTTGGAAATTGTGCATAATCACAAAGACTACTCCCAAGCCATTGGATCTCACTTCCAACGGTGTAAAAACTTGTATCACCATAGTATCTAAGCTGCGGGCTGGATGTGATATTCTATGCCGCTATCATTCTTGTTCATAAACTTGCAAAATACGTGTAACTCGTGCCGTTACTTGTCTAAACGCGCAAAGTGTTTGTTCAAAAAAAACATCCTACACTGAAATATCGGAACAACACACGGGGGTCCCACTTGTTATTAATCAAATTTGGACGTAAAACTAACAAATCTGAAAGACGAGATTCGAACTGGTAACCTGGACTACAAAGCGTAAGTCGATAGCCTGAAAAAATGAACGGTTGTTGGCTTTGTCCCATAACTTGATTTTATACAGTACTTGCGTTGAGTAGAGTAGAGGGAGTGCCTCGTCAACACGTGCATGACCGTTGTCTCACTTACTGGTGGGTCCCAGGTCTGCGATCTCAATCTCTCTTCTCTCCATCGTCTAACCTTTGCATGGGCACACACGAAGAGCGGTGCTAGCTTGCCGTGGTGTTATTACAACTAAAAAAAAGCTTGGAAAATAGAAGAATCGCCTAGAACAAGAGACGTTGTGGCTGGTCGAGATGGAGCTAACCGTGCCAGGTTTGCATGATGAAGCTGTGTGGCTAGTGGGGTGTTTTCGACCGACTGGCTGGGTCTCGAGGTCGAACCATAGGTACTACGTCTGATACAATATATTTTTACACGCACATTTTTCCTCCATGCCGAGATGTGGCACACCCTACCGCACGGTTTCGGGGTCCTCCCGGGTGGTGCACACATATATTCTTCCTAACGTGGGACGCCCTATCGCGCGTTTTCTGGATCCTCCTCGGTCATAGCGCCGAAGCAAGTAAATGAGTCGTCAAATCACGAAAGACCACCTTTACCGCCGAGTACATCAGTGAAGCACGGTGGCTAGCTAGTTGGGCTAGTTCGACCGATTAGCTAGGCCGCCACCACATTTGTTTTTTCACCCCTTTTTTATCTACTTGTCGGCAGGTAAATGTAAATATCCACCACGGCGTTGCTCTAGTGTTTGGGTGCGGCAGGATTTTTAATTTTTTGATTGACGGGAGCAGGCGCGGCAGGATTTTTAATTTTTTGATTGACGGGAGCAGGCGCGGCAGCAATTAGTCACGATGACTCCGCCTGTAAAAACCCACTGCTCCCTGATGTGAGAAGTCGTCGACTGGTGTTTTACCATGGTGAAAACTAGAAGATTCCCCGCTCCTCGGCTGGCTCTCCCCGCCTTCCCGTAGATTGCATTGCCTTTCAGCCGTTTCGCCCCCTTTGCTTCCTCTCCCCATTGCTTCTACCGGTACCATGGCGGCGCAGCAGATCACGGAGTCCGAGGTGAGGCGCCTGACACAGGAGCTCCATGCCAAGGATGCGGAGCTCAGGGCCAAGGATGTGGAGCCCCGTTATGTAGGTGACCTCAAGGAGGAGAGGAGTGCCATGCTCCTCCGTTATGTGCGGGAGTTCACGGAGCTTCAAAAGCGGCAGGCGTCCACCACAAAGATGCTCGAGGCATCGGCGGTGTTGTTGCAGAAAGCGGGAGATATGATAGGCCATCAGGGGAGCCGACTGGAGCGTGCGCGGGCCGATCATGACGAGGTCCAGGATCGCCTCAGCCACTTGGTGAACCAAGTTGCCACCCACGTGTTGCAGTTGCGTGATGCCTACCATCGTGCCAGCGCGACGATGCCGGCCGTCGGGCTAAACCCATTCGACCACCCGGTCGACTTCAACAAGCTGCGGCTTCCTGACCTGGTCTCCTTCTTCACCTATATCTCCGAGGAGCTGAGACGTCTCCGCGCGATGGTGGTGGCTGAGCTGGAGAAGGAGGGGCCGCGGGCTGCCGTCGCCGTTGCCGGGCGAATCATTTCAGGGCTCCGTCGCCGGAATCCATTCGTGCCATTGGATGCCGTCTTTGACGAGCTGGCTCCCGTCGACCGGGAGCGGGCTCTGCGGGCGGTTTCTCCCTGCATTACCAACGTCATGCGCCTCGAGAAGCAGAGGGACTTCGGTGGTGTTTAGGCACCCTCTGTATGGGCATGTCCATGTCTCGGCGCAACATGACCGTTGGATCAAACTCAGACGGTGCAGATCAGTCACTGTAGGACAAAGCGTGTGGTGAAGGAAATATGCCCTAGAGGCAATAATAAAGTTATTATTTATTTCCTTATTTCATGATAAATGTTTATTATTCATGCTAGAATTGTATTAACCGGAAACATAATACATGTGTGAATACATAGACAAACATAGTGTCACTAGTATGCCTCTACTTGACTAGCTCGTGAATCAAAGATGGTTAAGTTTCCTAGCCATGGACAAAAGAGTTGTCATTTGATTAAGGGGATCACATCATTAGGAGAATGATGTGATTGACTTGACCCATTCTGTTAGCTTAGCACACGATCGTTTAGTATGTTGCTACTGCTTTCTTCATGACTTATACATGTTCCTGTGACTATGAGATTATGCAACTCCCGTTTACCAGAGGAACACTTTGTGTGCTACCAAACATCACAACGTAACTGGGTGATTACAAAGGTGCTCTACAGGTGTCTCCGAAGGTACCTGTTGGGTTGGCGTATTTCGAGATTAGGTTTTGTCACTCCGATTGTCGGAGAGGTATCTCTGGGCCCTCTCGGTAATACACATCACTTAAGCCTTGCAAGCATTGCAACTAATGAGTTAGTTGTGGGATGATGTATTACGGAACGAGTAAAGAGACTTGCCGGTAACGAGATTGAACTAGGTATTGGATACCGACGATCGAATCTCGGGCAAGTAACATACCGATGACAAAGGGAACAACGTATGTTGTTATGCGGTTTGACCGAGAAAGATCTTCGTAGAATATGTAGGAACCAATATGAACATCCAGGTTCCGCTATTGGTTATTGGCCGAGAATAGTTCTAGGTCATGTCTACATAGTTCTCGAACCCGTAGGGTCCGCACGCTTAACGTTACGATGACAGTTTTATTATGAGTTTATAAGTTTTGATATACCGAAGGTTGTTCGGAGTACCGGATGTGATCACGGACATGACGAGGAGTCTCGAAATGGTCGAGACATAAAGATTGACATATTGGACAGATATATTTGGACACCGGAAAGGTTCCGGATGAGATTGGGACTATACCGGAGTTCCGGGAGGTTACCGAAACCCCCCGGTAAGTATATGGGACTTATTGGGTCTTAGTGGAAGGGAGGGAGAAGGAGCAAAGGATGGGGCGCGCCCCCCCAAGCCCAATCCGAATTGGGAGGGGGGCCGCCCCCCTTTCCTTCTTCCCTCCCCTCTCTTCCTTCCCTCTCCTACTCCTAATAGGAAAGGGGGGCCAAACCTACTTGGAGTAGGTTTGCCCCCCTAGGGCGCGCCTCCCCTCTTTGCCGGCCCCCTCCTCCTCTCCCCCTTTATATACGGAGGAGGGGGGCACCCCATAGACACACAAGTTGATCTACGGATCGTTCCTTAGCCGTGTGCGGTGCCCCCCTCCACCATATTCCACCTCGGTCATATCGTCGCAGAGTTTAGGCGAAGCCCTGCGCCGGTAGAACATCATCATCGTCACCACGCCGTCGTGCTGACGGAACTCATCCCCGACGCTTTGCTGATTGGAGCTCGGGGAACGTCATCGAGCTGAACGTGTGTTGAACACGGAGGTGCCATATGTTCGGTGCTTGGATCGGTCGAATCGTGAAGACGTACGACTACATCAACCGCGTTGTCAGAACACTTCTGCTTACGGTCTACGAGGGTACGTGGACAACACTCTCCCCTCTCGTTGCTATGCCATCACCAGGATCTTGCGTGTGCGTAGGAATTTTTTTGAAATTACTACGTTCCCTAACAGTGGCATCCGAGCCTAGGTTTTATGCGTTGATGTTATATGCACGAGTAGAACACAAGTGAGTTGTGGGTGATACAAGTCATACTGCTTACCAGCATGTCATACTTTGGTTTGGCGGTATTGTTGGATGAAGCGGCCCGGACCGACATTACGCGTACGCTTACGCGAGACTGGTTTTACCGCCGTACTTTGCACACAGGTGACTAGCGGGTGTCAGTTTCTCCAACTTTAGTTGAACCGAGTGTGGCTACGCCCGGTCCTTGCGAAGGTTAAAACAGCACTAACTTGACGAACTATCATTGTGGTTTTGATGCGTAGGTAAGAACGGTTCTTGCTCAGCCCGTAGCAGCCACGTAAAACTTGCAACAACAAAGTAGAGGACGTCTAACTTGTTTTTGCAGGGCATGTTGTGATGTGATATGGTCAAGACGTGATGAGATATAAGTTGTTGTATGAGATGATCATGTTTTGTTGAAGTTATCGGCAACTGGCAGAAGCTCTATGGTTGTCTCTTTGTTGCATAAGATGCAAGTGCCAAATAATTGCTTTACTTTATTGCTATGCGATAGCAATAGTTGCAAGAGCAATAGTTGGCGAGACGACCATGTGACGACACATTGATATAGATCAAGATGATGAAGATCATGGTGTCGTGTCGGTGACGATAGAGATCATGACAGTACTTTGGAGATGGAGATCAAAGGCGCAAGATGATCATGGCCATATCATGTCACATATTTTGATTGCATATGATGTTTATCTGTTATACATCTTATTCTGTTTTGTTTGATGGTAGCATTATAAGATGATCTCTCACTAATTATCAAGAAGTGTTCTCCCTGAGTATGCACCGTTGCCAAAGTTCGTCGTGCCCAGACACCACGTGATGATCGGGTGTGATAAGCTCTACGTCCATTTACAACGGGTGCAAGCCAGTTTTGCACACGCGGAATACTCAGGTTAAACTTGACGAGCCTAGCATATGCAGATATGGCCTCAGAACACGGAGACCGAAAGGTCGAGCGTGAATCATATAGTAGATATGATCAACATAATGATGTTCACCATTGAAAGCTACTCCATTTCACGTGATGATCGGTTATGGTTTAGTTGATTTGGATCACGTGATCACTTAGAGGATTAGAGGGATGTCTTTCTAAGTGGGAGTTCTTAAGTAATATGATTAATTGAACTTAAATTTATCATGAACTTAGTCCTAGTAGTATTTTGCAAATTATGTTGTAGATCAATAGCTTGCGTTGTTGCTTTTCATATGTTAATTTTGATATGTTCCTAGAGAAAATTGTGTTGAAAGATGTTAGTAGCAATGATGCGGATTGGATCCGTGATCTGAGGTTTATCCTCATTGCTGCACAGAAGAATTATGTCCTTAATGCACCGCTAGGTGACAGACCTATTGCAGGAGCAGATGCAGACGTTATGAATGTTTGGCTAGCTCAATATGATGACTACTTGATAGTTTAGTGCACCATGCTTAACGGCTTAGAATCGGGACTTCAAAAACGTTTTGAATGTCATGGACCATATGAGATGTTCCAGGAGTTGAAGTTAATATTTCAAGCAAATACCCGAGTTGAGAGATATGAAGTCTCCAACAAGTTCTATTGCTAAAAGATGGAGGAGAATCGCTCAACTAGTGAGCATGTGCTCAGATTGTCTGGGTACTACAATCGCTTGAATTTAATCTTCCAGATAAGATAGTGATTGACAGAATTCTCTAGTCACCACCACCAAGTTAGTAGAACTTTGTGAGGAACTATAATGCAAGGGATGACGAAAACGATTCCTGAGCTCTTCGTGATGCTGAAATCGACGAAGGTAGAAATCAAGAAAGAGCATCAAGTGTTGATGATTGACAAGACCACTAGTTTCAAGAAAAGGGCAAAGGGAAAGAAAGGGAACTTCAAGCAGAATGGCAAGCAAGTTTTCACTCCCGTGAAGAAGCCCAAAGCTGGACCAAAGCCTGAAACTGAGTGATTATACTGCAAAGGAAATGGTCACTAGAAGTGGAAATGCCTTGAATATTTGGTGGATAAGAAGGATGGCGAAGTGAACAAGGGTATATTTGATATACAGGTTATTGATGTGTGCCTTACTAGTGTTTATAGTAGCCCCTAAGTATTTGATACTTGTTCAATTGCTAAGATTAGTAACTCGAAACAGGAGTTATATAAACAGAGACTGGTTGAAGGGGAAGTGACGATGAGTGTTGGAAGTGGTTCCAAGATTGATATGATCATCATCGCACACTCCCTATACTTTCGGGATTAGTGTTGAACCTAAATAAATGTTATTTGGCGTTTGCGTTGAGCATGAATATGATTTGATCATGTTTATTGCAATACGGTTATTCATTTAAAATCAGAGAATAATTGTTGTTCTGTTTAAATGAATAAAACCTTTGATGGTCATACACCCAATGAAAATAGTTTGTTGGATCTCGATCGTAGTGAAACACATATTCATAATATTGATGCCAAAAGATGCAAAGTTGATAATGATAGTGCAACTTATTTGTGGCACTGCCGTTTGGATCATATCGGTGTAAAGCGCATGAAGAAACTCCATAAAGATGGATTTTCGGAATCACTTGGTTATGAATCATTTGATGCTTGCGAACCATGCCTTTTGGGCAAGATGACTAAAACTCCATTCTCTGGAACAATTGAACGAGCTACTGACTTATTGGAAACAATACATACCGATGTATGCGGTCCAATGAGTGTTGATGCTCGTGGCGGGTATCGTTATTTTCTGACCTTCACAAGATGAATTGAGCAGATATGAGTATATCTACTTGATGAAACATAAGTCTGAAATAATTGAAAGGTCCAAAGAATTTCAGAGTGAAGTGGAAAAATCATCGTAACAAGAAAATAAAGTTTCTACGATCTGATCGCGGAGACGAATATTTGAGTTACGAGTTTGGTCTTCAATTAAAAAAAATGTGGAATAGTTTCACAGCTCACGCCACCTGGAACACCACATCGTTATGGTGTGTCCGAACGTCGTAACTGCACTTTATTGGATATGGTGCGATCTATGATGTCTCTTATCAGTTGTACCACTATCGTTTTGGGGTTGTGCATTAGAGACAGCTGCATTCACGTTTAAAAGGGCACCATATAAATCCGTTGAGACGACACCATATGAACTATGGTTTAGCAGTAAACCTAAGCTGTCGTTTCTTAAAGTTTGGAGTTGCGATGCTTATATGAAAAAGTTTCAACCTGATAAGCTCGAACCCAAATCGGAGAAGTGCATCTTCATAGAATACCCAAAGGAAACTGTTGGGTACTCCTTCTATCACAAATCCAAAGGCAAAACATTCGTTGCTAAGAATGGATCCTTTCTAGAGAAGGAGTTTCTCTCGAAAGAAGTGAGTGGGAGGAAAGTAGAACTTGATGAGGTAACTGTACCTGCTCCCTTATTTGAAAGTAGTTCATCACAGAAATCTGTTCCTGTGACTACTACACCAATTAGTGAGGAAGTTAATGATGATGATCATGAAACTTCAGATTAAGTTACTACAGAACCTCGTAGGTCTTCCAGAGTAAGATCCGCACCAGAGTGGTATGGTAATCCTGTTCTGGAAGTTATGTTACTAGACCATGATGAACCTACGAACTATGAAGAAGCAATGGTGAGCCCAGATTCCGCAAAATGGCTTGAGTCCATGAGATCTGAGATAAGATCCATGTATGAAAACAAAGTATGGACTTTGATTGACTTGCCCAATGATCGGCAAGACATTGAGATTAAATGGATTTTCAAGAGGAAGACGGACGCTGATAGTGTTACTATCTACAAAGCTAGAATTGTCGCAAAAGGTTTTCGACAAGTTCAAGGTGTTGACTACGATGAGAGTTTCTCACTCGTAGCGATGCTTAAGTCTGTCCAAATCATGTTAGCAATTGCCGCATTTTTATGAAATCTAGCAAATGGATAAACAAAACTACATTCCTTAATGGATTTAAAGAAGAGTTGTATATGATGCAACCAGAAGGTTTTGTCAATCCTAAAGGTGCTGACAAAATACGCAAGCTCCAGCGATCCATCTATGGACTGGTGCAAGCATCTCGGAGTTGGAATATACGCTTTGATATGTTGATCAAAGCATATAGTTTTATACAGACTTGCGGTGAAGCCTGTATTTACTAGAAAGTGAGTGAGAGCACTACAGCATTTCTGATAAGTATATGTGAATGACATATTGTAGATCGGAAATAATGTAGAATTATTCTGCAAAGCATAAAGGAGTGTTTGAAAGGAGTTTTTCAAAGAAAGACCTCGGTGAAGCTGCTTACATATTGAGCATCAAGATCTATAGAGATAGATCAAGACACTTGACAAGTTTTTTTCAATGAGTACATACCTTGACAAGATTTTGAAGTAGTTCAAAATGGAACAGTCAAAGAAAGAGTTCTTGCCTGTGTTACTAGGTGTGAAATTGAGTAAGACTCAAAACCCGACCACGGCAGAAGATAGAAAGAGAATGAAAGTCATTCCCTATGCCTTGGCCATAGGTTCTATAAAGTATGCCATGCTGTCTACCAGATCTATTGTATACCCTACACTGAGTTTGGCAAGGGAGTACAATAGTGATCTAGGAGTAGATCACTGGACAACAGTCAAAATTATCCTTAGTGGAATAAGGATATGTTTCTCGATTATGGAAGTGACAAAAGGTTCGTCGTAAAGGGTTACGTCGATGCAAGTTTTGACACCGATCTGGATGACTCTAAGTCTCGATCTAGATACATATTGAAAGTGGGAGCAATTAGCTAGAGTAGCTCCGTGCAGAGCATTGTGGACATAGAATATTTGCAAAATACATACGGCTCTGAATGTGACAGACCCGTTGACTAAACTTCTCTCATGAGCAAAACATGATCACACCTTAGTACTCTTTGGGTGTTAATCACATAGCCATGTGAACTAGATTATTGACTCTAGTAAACCCTTTGGGTGTTGATCACATGACGATGTGAACTATGGGTATTAATCACATATAGATGTGAATATTGGTGTTAAATCACATGGTGATGTGAACTAGATTATTGACTCTAGTGCAAGTGGGAGACTGAAGGCAATATGCCCTAGAGGCAATAATAAAGTTATTATTTATTTCCTTATTTCATGATAAATGTTTATTATTCATGCTAGAATTGTATTAACCGGAAACATAATACATGTGTGAATACATAGACAAACATAGTGTCACTAGTATGCCTCTACTTGACTAGCTCGTGAATCAAAGATGGTTAAGTTTCCTAGCCATGGACAAAAGAGTTGTCATTTGATTAATGGGATCACATCATTAGGAGAATGATGTGATTGACTTGACCCATTCCGTTAGCTTAGCACACGATCATTTAGTATGTTGCTACTGCTTTTTTCATGACTTATACATGTTCCTGTGACTATGAGATTATGCAACTCCCGTTTACCAGAGGAACACTTTGCGTGCTACCAAACGTCACAACGTAACTGGGTGATTATAAAGGTGCTCTACAGGTGTCTCCGAAGGTACATGTTGGGTTGGCGTATTTCGAGATTAGGTTTTGTCACTCCGATTGTCGGAGAGGTATCTATGGGCCCTCTCGGTAATACACATCACTTAAGCCTTGCAAGCATTGCAACTAATGAGTTACTTGTGGGATGATGTATTACGGAATGAGTAAAGAGACTTGCTGGTAACGAGATTGAACTAGGTATTGGATACCGACGATCGAATCTCGGGCAAGTAACATACCGATGACAAAGGGAACAACGTATGTTGTTATGCGGTTTGATCGATAAAGATCTTCGTAGAATATGTAGGAACCAATATGAACATCCAGGTTCCGCTATTGGTTATTGACCTAGAATAGTTCTAGGTCATGTCTACATAGTTCTCGAACCCATAGGGTCCGCACGCTTAACGTTACGATGACTGTTTTATTATGAGTTTATAAGTTTTGATGTACCGAAGGTTGTTTGGAGTACCGGATGTGATCACGGACATGACGAGGAGTCTCGAAATGGTCGAGACATAAAGATTAATATATTGGATGGATATATTTGGACATCGGAAAGGTTCCGGATGAGATTGGGACTATACCGGAGTTCCGAGAGGTTACCGGAACCCCCCGGTAAGTATATGGGCCTTATTGGGCCTTAGTGGAAGGGAGGGAGAAGGAGCAAAGGAGGGGGCGCCCCCCCAAGCCCAATCCGAATTGGGAGGGGGGCTGGCCCCCCCTTTCCTTCTTCCCTCCCCTCTCTTCCTTCCCTCTCCTACTCCTAATAGGAAAGGGGGGCCAAACCTACTTGGAGTAGGTTTGCCCCCCCTAGGGTGCGCCTCCCCTCTTGGCCGGCCCCCTCCTCCTCTCCCCCTTTATATACGGAGGAGGGGGGCACCCCATAGACACACAAGTTGATCTACGGATCGTTCCTTAGCCGTGTGCGGTGCCCCCCTCCACCATATTCCACCTCGGTTATATCGTCACGGAGTTTAGGCGAAGCCCTGCGCCGGTAGAACATCATCATCGTCACCATGCCATCGTGCTGACGGAACTCATCCCCGACGCTTTGCTGGATTGGAGCTCGGGGAACGTCATGGAGCTGAACGTGTGCTGAACACGGAGGTGCCGTACGTTCGGTGCTTGGATCGGTCGAATCGTGAAGACGTACGACCACATCAACCGTGTTGTCATAACGCTTCCGCTTACGGTCTACGAGGGTACGTGGACAACACTCTCCCCTCTCATTGCTATGCCATCACCATGATCTTGCATGTGCGTAGGAATTTTTTTGAAATTACTACGTTCCCTAACATGTGGGTGTGTTTGGTTGCATTCTCATCTCAATATAGTTGTTTCCTCTTCGTGTATTTTTGTCAACCTACTAGTGTGGACTCATGCACCCTTCATGGTTCATGCACTCAGCCAAACACCCAAAAGTGGGTCGAGAAGGGAACTTTTGCTCCCATCCCATGCACCCTTCATACACCCTGTCTAACACTATAGGATGTGCTTCATATGGTTCATGTTTGGTGGAGTACTCTAGCACCGTACTCTCCGTGCGCTGTGGACCTAGTTCTGTTAACATTGATCTCACCGTTCATTCTCGATCTGACAGTTGAAAAAGCGGTGCTATGTTACATATAGGAGTAGTTGACATGCGCACAACATCATTTGTTATCGTCATATCTTACTACACTAGCAACAAGATTGTGTAGTACTGACGTATGAACCACTGCACATGCCTAGTAGTAGGAGCACTGTGTATGTTCAAGTGGCTACCGTGTTTTGCACTCCTCCGTCGTAAGAGTGGAAATACTTGCTGTAATCATTTTTTTCTTCAGAATGAAAAACAGTGGACACGCTCTACCGTGCGGATCCTCCTCCAGCCATGCACTAAATTACTCAATTTTGCCGACGTGTGGGACAGCCAGCGCCTGGGTCCACCAGCCATGCACTAAATTACTCCGTAGTAGAGTGAAAGTAGACTACCCCGATCGGACCGCCGCAGTAATGACCAATGAGCCATCAAATCACAAAACCCCCTCCTTTCCAGCAGTAAGTTGGACGGACGAAGCAACCATCATTTCACTCTTCTCTCTCAGCTTCCTCTCTTGAAGAAAACCCCCACTCGCTTCGCTTCTCCCTCATCTCGTTCCTCCTTTCACTCTTCTCTCTCAGCTTCCTCTCTTGGATGGACACCGGAGCACCGGCCGATGTGATGTCTATGCCTCTGGCCAAAACCGTCGAGGCTCATGGTATGAAGAAGCGCAAGCACCCCACCGAGACTACCGTAGACAAGCTCAAAGCCATCGCCCTATCGAAGCCCCCCTCTCCGGGATCCCTCATTAAGCAAGTCCAGGTAATGTCTCTTGTTGACGATCTTTTTCTCGATCTTGATCGTGTTTTTTCATCTAACACGCAGTACTAGTACTGGTAGTACAACTTTCTGGGTGATCTTGCATGTGATTTTAGTGTGTGGCAAATGACGGTTCTAAATTCCTCTTTTGACCAAAACATGCGAGAGGTTGACACTGATTTCTTATAGATTACTTTCAACTACTCCCTCTGTCCCAAATTTTTTGTCTTATATTTGTCTAGATACGGATGTATCAATTGATACATCCGTATCTAGACAAATCTAAGACAAGAATTTTGGGACGGAGGGAGTACTTTATGAACATCAATGCTACCTTTTAAGAGGGTATATTTGCCACAGTAACTTGTGTTATGGATATTGCATGTAATCCCTCTGCTCTCATGCCTTTGAAGACATGTTCTAGTGTCTTTGTTCACTCATTTCTGTGCGTATATGTAGTCATATATGGAGTATAATATCGAAAATCATCTTATATTTCTGAACGGAGGTAGTAATAAAATATGGTTTCTGTTTGAATTAGAACCAGGTCCGCGTTGGAGATGAAGTTCTCAAAGTCATGTCGTGTGAACTGGAAGACCTGATATGAGTTCTACTGCTGAACTATCCAGTTGCTGTGTCCTTGTTGCCACGTGTCCTGAACTAGTGTTTTCTTGTAGCATTGTTGTCAGGCGTGTTCTCGAGGCTGTACTTGACCACAAGAATTTCCTGGCTATGCCTTCGATTACGAAGGGTGTTGTTCTTGTAAAGCTTCCCAACAAATCTGATGCAGCCTATCTTCATCATCATGTTTATGAGTGGAAAGACCACTCTGTTAGGTTCTCCAAGGTTGACAAGATGGTGATGGTCCATGTAGACATCTCACACGAAGTCCATGGCCTAGTCAGTTATGCGGGGTTCATCCCATAGGTCGGTGGCAAGAAATAGTCTGCAGAGTTTAGTTAGTGCTACTTTGCTTGTTTGTAGTAAGTACTATTGTTCAGTACTTGATTTGTATTTGTGAACCCTGTATTGTTTATTAGTACTACCGCTTTTGGTGTGTGGTCAGTCCTGAGAAAGGTCTATGTTAATGTCTGTCCACTCAATTCAGTCTGTACGTTTTGAAGTATCCAGATCATATTTTTTGTGAGGACGGTTTATCAATTATGGTTACACTCTAATATCTGTATGCATTGCAGGGTTTATCGCGCCCACCAGGATTTCCAGTCCCATGGATGTTCGGTCCATACGATTTGTCACGACCTTTGGACTGTCCTGCTTGTGGGAGTAGGCAGGGCCCCTGCATGCCACACGTAGTTGGACGATCAATCTTCTGTTTAGTACTTCAACATAGTGATTTCCTGGTAAGGATTCACTTGTGTCACATCAAGTAAATCTTATTGATTTACTGTCTAAATCTTACTGATTTAATGTCATGTTTTCTTTCTTTTCCTGCAATTTTATGATGCAGGTTTTACCATGTGACATTCATCACAGAATAAACCGTTTGGTTTGCTCTACGATGGCTATTTTTGCTGGTTTCACTTCTTATGTCGTGTCAGTAACGAAGGCACTGTCCATCACTTATATTACTGGAAAAAATTGGATCAGTCTGTTGTCTGAGTACAAGTTGAATCCCTCTGATGAACTGCAGTTTGGTTTAACAAAAACGCCACAATTAGTCCTTCTCGCGTTTCAAAGAAATGAAGAAAAAAACTAGATCACGGTCACGGATCCTAGTCAAGTTAGAAAGCTGATCATAGCAGACCAGACACGATCGCCGCTGTCTCGCACAGATCGAGCACCGGCAGTTGCTCTAGCACTGATAGCGGCAGCAACTCAGTCTGATCCAGCTGAGGATTGGGCTCCAACCGCGTCAGCGGATCAGTCTAATCTACCGGAGGATCGGGCATCGACACCGGCACCAGCTCTACAAGGAGCACCATCTCCGGCAGCAGCGGTGGCTTCAGCACCTGCACCAACACTTGCACTTGCATTGGTCCGGCCCGTCCAGTTGCACCGGTAACAGACTGGGCTGCAGTTCGCACTTCATATACCAAAGTCCTTACAAAAACCGACATGTCCACCTTCTTGGTAAGCATTGGCCGCCCACTGTGTTGATCTAACTGTTTGGGTATGTCTTCTTGTTTGCAAACAGAGAATTCCTAGAGCAACAAGGGAGTCGTTCAACAATCCGGGTGACCGCGGCCAAGTTTCTCTTACCATGCGCAGCCTTGGTGTGAATGAACCTGCTCAATATACCGTAATTACAAAGGATGGTCGCATGATGATTGATGCTAAAGATTGGTCAAGGTTCAAATCTAAATCATATCTTGCAGTAGGGGATGATGTCAAAATCGAACTTTCTCGGCAAGGAGAGCTGGTCCAAATCAAGTTTGAAATTCTTCAGTAGCAGCACGCAACTACCGAACTGATCTATCCTATGAGAGATTTTGATGTAATAATCTGGCATGCTGAAACAAGTGTCCTGTGTCTATAAGTAGTACGACCGTATTATTTATCACACGGTATATCGTTGATAGAATTGCAACTCTGATTGGTGGTTAGGAACTGTCGTTCGATTTCATTCCAACAGCTGCCGTGCTTTATTCAATTTTGTGTATTCGCCTTGCGACAGCATCTAAAACCAGCGCAGTACCGATCGCTTGCAATATGAAAAGCACTAAGGTAGAACACATGGGCCCCCAAACATGCAGGGTCGGCCTGCGGCCCATAGTCCAGAACCGTGAGCCTATCTGAGTATTATATTCTTAGCTGAACCCCCATAAAAAAAGCTGAACCCCCATAATGCCCGTGCGTTGCAGAGGGAGTATATTTCTCGGCAAGATGAGCCTGTGATATAAAAGATTTGTATATTTCTTTACAGAGGGAGTATCTCTTTGTCAAAAAATATATTTATGTGTAACTAGTTACTCCTGTCTTTCTACTTCCTTTCGCTGATATGTGGGGCAACCGGCAACGGGGTCCACGTGCCATATGCACAAATTAGAGTGCACAACTTCACAGTAGACACACCCCGGTCGTAGCGCCGCAGTAATGCCCAATGAGTCGTCAAATCACAAGCCCCCCTTTCCAGCTTTAGCAGTAAGCTGGACGGACGAAGTGGTAATATTTCACTGGGCCTGAATCCCCTTCTCCCTCATCTGCTTGTTCAGAGAAAACCCCTGCTCGGCGATTGCATAGGGTTTTCTGATGGACAACTAGGTACGAATCCCTTGGTCGCAGGTAATCATAGGATGGCAGCCACCGCCGTTGATGCATTTTTCTTCGTACTGAATCTAGTGTGTTTCAGTTGCAGTGCCCAAAGTGTGAGTACCCTACAAATTTCTGCGCCCTCGGCGAGACGCCACACTTGTTCCTTCTCATCCTACCACAGCATTTTGAAACGCGCACAGTATCTTCCTAGAATCCTCTTCTCTATCCGTGAGGGTGGTTTTTTTTTGAACATGCTGTGTTCTCATATTATTTTTCCTGCAGTGTATTATTTGCTCTGCCAGAACACATGTACTCAAGATGCTCGGCCTTGCCATAACTGAATACACTAGTTTAATGGTCATAGTGAAGACAATCCATGGATATTACTTCCAAGTTGGGTTCATGAACCAAGAAGATCACTGCTTTTTTATGGCCGAACTTGGATAAACTTTCTCAAGTGTTACAGACTGAAAGTTGGCGCACGAATGTTGATGGAAATAGCAGAACCTGGTCTCATCTTCACTGCGATCTTCCACCCCGACGTCGTTCCAATTGTTCATTCATGTTAGTTTTGTATCTGGTTCTTGCTTGTTGCCTCGATTACTTCTTAATCCACCTATTCTGTCTAACTAATCACAATTTAACTTTAGTAGTAGCAACGAATCTCTCACGAAGATGCTACTTCTAACTAATATTTTCTTATCATTGGTGGCACGTGTAGGTTTTTTTAGAGTTAAGCAGTCTGCTCGTTTGTTACTCTGTAATAACTCGGCTGTTACTAATGGCACTGAAGTTAACTGGATCGACATCCACAAGTTCCTACACTTTATTGATCGTCTTGAGGTCCTTGTGGGGTGTTTCAATGGTGGAAGGCCACGTGGGATATGTGTGCCACTGCTACACTAGTTGAACAGGTCCAACTGTGTCGAGAAACTTATGGTACGAGCTGTTTTCTGTTATATATGTTGTTCATAAACTATTGCTTATACACAGTTTTACTGTTGTGATCTTCTTGAAACAGGAACTGCCGAGTTCTATTATTCCTATACAGATGCCTGACCATGGTCGTGTCAGACTTGCGCTTGGTCACAACATGATGTTTATGTCGACCTACACAATTCCCTTTGGAGGTGAAAAGATATTTATTCGTGGGTGGTCTCAAATAATGAAGGCCCGTCCATCTTGGAGAATATGACAGAAGATTATGTTCATGCTTTTCCATGGCTCTAAAGCGAATATCCTGTTTATTGACCACGTTGCGAGATGAAGCCGCTTTTAGAAGGTTGTGGATGCGCGGGATGGCGCCTGGGCCTTGTCCTGGGGCTTGGCGGCCTCACCCTTGGTTAACTGTAGGCAAAGTAGCACTGTTCGAGGCGTGCTTTGTACGGTTGAACCTGTATAAGTACTCATACTGCTTTCAGCTTTGGTTGTTAAGTGCCCTGCTGGTTTCAGTTAAGGTTGTTAAGTACTCCTGCTGCTTTTACAGTATGTCGTGTTTCTTTAGTCTTGTCTTCCTCCAGCCGCCAAAACCAAACCAGCGCCGGCGGGGCCGCCTGCTTCCGCCTCCCACGTCTAGCTACACCTTAGTGCACGCATCACCGCCCCACCGTCTCCTAAATCGTTAAAGCCGACGTCCTCCGCGCGCTTTGGTGCGCTCGCCGCGGCGCCTCCCTCTCGCGTTGTCAACATGGTCAACAAACAACAGGAACCGGTAGAAGTACGTGGAGAGGATGACAGTAGGGGCCCACCACGTCAACGTATGGAAAAATAAAATGCTTGCTCCTAGTGTTTTCCTGACATCTGGGACCCACGACATTGTGAGCGTATATAGTCAATAGATAAGAGAACAACACAAGATCAGCTGACACCTGGGATGTAGCTACTCGAGCAGTATTTTTTTGTTTGGTATTGTTGAGACGGAGCACGGTTTGAGCTGGGCTATGGCCCGTCTAGCGCAGGCTTATATTTTATGTTCACCATGTGACCAGCCCAGCTATTTTTTCTTTGTGAAAATGAGCCCATTTTATTTTTTCTGAAGAATACCCAATCTAGGCCTACTTATTTTTCTACGCCCTGATGGGCTGCAACTCTTTCAAGACGCCTGCAAATCTTGAAAGTAATATGAAATTGGTTGTCAATATAAAAATAGATGACAAATTGGCAATTACTTTATACTTTCTGATTTTTTCACATTTTCAGATTCCTATTTCACTGGGCATTAACCTAATTTAAATATATCTTCAAAGTACTTTAAATCTGGCTCGACATTTCGGTATTAAAAATAGTTTGGAACCCACAGAAATATGTGAAATTGGCCCTGGCCAACCAAAAAAAACGACCGCAATAAATTGCATAAGAAGTTGCCATGAGCTATATATAAAATATTAAAAAAAAGAGGGAGTGGTCTGACTTGTGGGCCTGTTTAGTTGACGCGTATGCAAGACTTTTTTAGTTATTATATACTACGTCAACAAACAATTCTAGCAGACGTAACTGTTGGATGTCAATTCAACGGCCGTCGTGTTTCTTCAATCTCTGATCTTCTTGCTCCAGTCGCCAAAGCAGCGCCTACAGGACCGCCTCCCGCCTCCCGTGGCCAGCTGTGCTGCCGCGCAGGCCTCAGCGCCCCCTACACTACAAGAAATCTGTTAATACGTGACAGTTCTGGTCCGTCATGGATCGATGAAAAACTGTCAAGGGTGCCCGCCCATGACGGATTTGAAATCCGTCATGTATATCGCGTCATAATTTGACACCCTGCCTTACATGACAGCTCTTGTCCGTCATGGATCTGCCCCAGGCCCGCCCAAGCCCAATCCATTGTGACGTGGCCATCATGAACCAACGCCACGTAGGATTTTTGATTGCCCAATTCGAATGACGTGGCCATCTATGTGCATATTATTTTCCGTCACAAAATTCGTCATGATTGAGCACATTAGCCTATTTATTTCGACCCAATATTTACCCAATACGTGTTTAGAATAATGCATTTCACAAATACTAATGCTAATTTTGCCCAAGAGAAAGTATTTGCAAAGTGTATAACGTTACACAGTTCAACACAGTATGCAACAATCTGTATGTATCTGTAACATAGCAGTTTACAAAATCCTCTACAAAATGATAACTTAGAATATAGATTGACAAAGATATACCACACATCACACGTAGGAATGAGTACAATTCATTTTACATCAACAAAACATACAAACTATCAAGGCTGTTATTTAGATTATTGTTGTCGGCCCTCTTGATGGCAACCATCATGTCTTGGCTGATTGTGATGAGCAACACCAAGTAGCCCGCTTCCCAATCATACCTGCATATCATACCTAGCATATCATACCTAGCATATTTACCACATTTGATACTTGTGATATGAATAGATAGTTGAAACAAGATAGTTAGAACACACGAAAAAAGGGAATTGTGTACTGTCCAAAGTTCTTAAATCTTACAATTCCTACAAATGATAATAACAAAGTATCTATGCCAAAAACATGGCATCACTAACAAAAAATATGCACGACGCGAAGCCTCTGATCCTCGAACCGGTCGACGTAAACTTCAAATGTTTGTATGTCAACAAGTTTACACATGAAACTCAAATGTTTATGCTGCAAGTTCATCTGAAAGCACCGACAATAGTAAACAATGTGTAACATATTGAAGTGGTATAGAATCATCAAGAAACTTTAAGAAAATGTCAAAGGAGTGCCATGTAATAAACAATGTATTTACATGGTTACAGGAAACAGACTAGCAGCAATCTGTGAGCACATGTCTCTGTTACATGTGCAACTCTGGCACATACATATAGTTTGACATTTTCTTTCTTTATTAATATACAAGGCAAAGGTTTTCCCTCTTTCGAAAATAATGTGAATCGCATGTCTGGAATAACTACTTACAGCTATCATTGCTAGTGTAATGATAACGACATCCTAATTGTTCTTATATTCAGCTAAGCATAACAGGTGGACACGAGGTATATTAAACTAGCTAAAATCTTAGCAGAGATACTCCAAGCAGAGCCGTAGGTATAACAAGAGGTGTACATATGCTTAAGCTAGATATATCCTTGATACTTATGAAATCTGTAACTCATACAAGTATAGCATGCTCAGAAAAATGTATCTTGTTATTTAGCTTCCAGTGTTAAAACAGCATGGCAGATATTTAAAATTAAAATATTAGCTATAATTTGTTGGGATTACAGTTTTATATTGCTGCTAACGAACAAGTTAGGCAATGGCAGAAGAGTTCGGAATATGTATTTACCTACTGTATTCTGTCACCAGGGATTGCCGTTGCAAGGAATCCTCTTTTGTTTAGCCAATATCTCAATGAATCAGCTTCTCATTTTGTCTCCATGAAAACCAATGTTAGAGGTTGTTCAGGCTAGACAAACCAGAAAACTAGCATTAGAAAAATCTTACAGAATAATACTCCCTCCGTTCCGATTTACTCGTCGTGGTTTTAGTTCAATTTGAACTAAAACAACGACAAGTAAATCGGAACGGAGGGAGTAGTAAATAAACCCAATTGTTACAATCCAAGATGGCAGCAAATAATGCCTTGCCTCTGAGTACGACAAGGTGCGATGAACAAAATTTGTAATATTTGCTGCAAACAAATGATGGTAGTAAGTACATTTCACGGATCTGACACTAAACTTGTATATATAATTAGTGCGAGAGCGAGAGTAGGCGAGGAGTAGACAAGGAGGACTGATCAACCAAATGATGATAACAAATATAAACTTTGTACATAATATATAACAGAGGAGCAGTGTAATAGCAGATCTAGTTAACAATCTTACTCTTGGTCAATCGATTGAGTGAGATTACTCAATTACTTTTATTCCACAAACAAGAAAAATTGAAGGAACCAACAAGAGCATCTCATGGGCATTTAATTATTAAATTAGTAGTTGCTTAACTAACTAGCAGATCTCACAAATTCTACATTGGTAGTGCTCGCACGGTGAGAAAGAAAAAGGAAATAGCCAACATAACTAGTCTATCGTTGGCTGTAACTTGTGAGTATCAGGAAAACGAAGTTGGCCACATTTTCTGCATCAGATTCAGTCCAAGAAAAATGGATAGCCCCTGGAGAAATACGAAACAGCAGAACAGCAATCACTTCGAAAGAAAAATAAACAGGGCGAGGGGGTCGACCTTCTTGTTTGCTGGGGAATCATGGTGGTCGGGACAGAGGACCTCGTCATCAAGCTTGAGCGAGGGCCCCGGTCATCAACGCCCACCGAACCGGAGAGGCAGGGAGGTCCTGCTGATCTGAATCAAAGAAAAAAAAACTTCGATTGAGGATGGGGGAGAAAAGGAAGTGATGAAGGAGACATGAGACGATAGGGGAAGCAGGGAGGGACCTTGTGTGGGGCGTAGACGTCGCCGGCGAGGTCGAGGTCGGGCCTCCCATAGGTCATGGTCGTCGTCCTCTCCTTGTCCGGCGATTGCTGCTCCAAATCTGCGGATAGGAGGCAGGTACGCAGCCTGGGAGACAGAGAAGGGAGGCCTCTGCCGCAGATCCATGGTGTGGGTCGTTGTTGTGAGTAGAAGAGGCGCGCCACGGCGGCTAGGGTTGGACGCCGCTTCCATCAAGCCGCAGCAGCCGTTGTCGCCATGTAGATCTTGGGCCGTCATCATCGCTTGGAGGCGGGGAGTGGGAGGTGGAGGCGAAGGACGGGATCGAGGAGAGGCGAGGCGTGGTGGCGGCGGATGGGGAAAGGGGTTGGGGACGGGAGTGACTTAGAGTTAGCTTTTATATGGGGAAAGGTTTAGGGCTTTAGGCGGGCTTTGGCGGGCTTGCGGGTCTATACGACGGGGTTCATGACAGATTTTAAAATTGTCACCGGAAATCCGTCATGGATTAACAGGTTTCTTGTAGTGCTAATACTCCCACAACTGGCCAGGGCATCCCTCTACTCACCCACACCCCCTGTTATTCTGCGGCGACGACAGCCTCACACCGCAGCCGAACAGTTGAACCCTCGTACTCCTCTCCGCGCGGGCTTTCGCTGCCGCGTCTTCCCCGGCTCCACGTCGTCCCCTTCCAAGGCCTCGCCGTCGTCCACCGCCGTGGTGCTCTCGGCGTGGCGTGGTCAATGTGGTCAACGACCGACTTCCATCGGAAGAGTACTGTACGTGGAGAGGCAAACAGCTGGGTCCACGGCAGCCGCAAGGAAGCGCCTCCTTATTACGCGGAAAATAATTATTCCTCCACCTGACAGCAGGGACCCATCAGACGGGCCACCAGTATTTCACTAAAAAAACGTTTCCCCCTGACTGCTGGGACCCACAGGACATGCCATCGTATTTCGTGAAAAAAACGTTCCCCCTGCTGTCAGCTCGGACCCACTGGAAGTGCCTCCTTATTACGCACAAAAAAATGAATACCCCTGCTAGCTGGGACCAACCTTGGTGGGAGGCTGACTTGTGGGCCTACTAAGTTGACTGGCATGGAGGCCTTTGTCAACTTTAGTCAATATATGAACGATTCTAGCTCTAGTGACCGTACGATGTCCATCCAACGGCCGTAGTGCTTCTTCAACCTCTGGTCTTCTTGCTCCAGCCGCCCAAAGCAGCGCCGGTTGTGCCGCCTGCTCCTGCCGCCCGTGGCCGGCTGTGATGCCGCGGAGGCCTCACCGCCCCCTACTACTCCCATAGCTGGCCAGGCTAACGCACTACGCACCCACACCCCCTGTTATTCTGCGGCGACGGCAGCCTCACGTCGCAGCCGAACGAGTGAACCCTCATACTCCTCTACGCGTGGGCATCCACTGCTGTGTCTTCCCCGGCTCCGTGTCGTCCCCTTCCTAGGCCTCGCCGTCGTCCACCGCTCTGGTGCTCTTGGTGCAACGTGGTCAATGTGGTCGAGGAATGTCTTCCATCGGACGCGGACTGTACGTGGAGAGGCTGACAGCTGGGTCCACGGCCGCAGCAAGGAAGTGCCTCCTTATTATGCGCAAAATAATTATTCCTCCACCTGACAGCGGGGACGCACCGGACGGGCCACCGTATTTCGCAAAAAAAACGTTCCCCCCTTTCTGCTGGGACCCACCAGCTACATCTTCGCACGCAAGGAAGTGCGTCCGAAAAAAACGATTCGCCCCCTGACTGCTGGGACCCACCAGCAACATCTTCGCACGCAAGGAAGTGCGTCTGAAAAAAAACGATTCACCCCCCTGACTGCTAGGACCCACCAACTACATCTTTGCACGCAAGGAAGTGCGTCCGGGCAAAAAAAAAGCGATTCGCCCCCCTGACTGCTGGGACCCACCAGCTACATCTTCGCAGGCAAGGAAGTGCCTGACAGTTGGGACCCACCTAGTCGAAGCGTACGTAGCATTGTCATTCTAGTCGCGAACGTGTATGTACATACTGGTCGATGTAGAAGCACGCACGTGTCGTAGTAGAGGCGTGCACGTGTCGTAGTAGGTGCGTGCACGTAGCATGTACACGTACGTGCAACGGCCAGTGTGCAATAAAAAAAATACGACCACGTATGTGTACATACGTGCGGGGTCTCGAACGCCTACTCGCGCATACGTACGGCCAGGGCTCGTGTACATGGCTGGGTCAGAACGGAGAAACCGCGTCGTCGTCGTGTTCATGGGGAGGCAACAGAATGCGTCGTGTTCATGGTGAGGTAACGGAATGCGTCGTGTTCATCGGGAGGCAACATAACGCGTGGGAGCCAACCGGCTTGGACGGAACAGACGATGGAAACGAGGCCTGGCATACCGCAGAACGAAGGAAACGGCCTTGTGTTCGACCAGGCACGTTCAAAACGGGATCCTGTTCATCGGGAGGGGTGTGACGTACCGCAAAACGGAGGAAACAGACCTCCTATGGTCGAAACGGGGATCCTATTGATCGGGAGGGGTGTGGCGTACCGCAAAACGGACGAAATGGACTTGTGTTGGAGCGCTACGGTCGAAACGGGGGTCCTATTCATCGGGAGGGGTGTGGCGTACCGCAAAACGGGACTCCACGGGATACTTTTCATCTCCACCGTCGACCTCCTCCAGCCTCCACGGGCTACCGTCGACCTCCTCCAGCCTCCACGGGCTCCTGTTCATCCAGCCTCCACCGTGCACTACTCCATCGGCTACTGTTCAACCACCCCTCCACGGGCACCCCTCCACCGTTTACTATTCATCCAGCCCTCTACGGGGTCCTGTTCATCCAGCCCCAACCGGGTCGATCGAGGCAACGCCACGGGGTCATGTTCATCCACCCCCACCGCTCACTGTTCATCCAAACCCCCCCGCAACGCTCACTGTTCATCCAAATAGGTAGCATCGATCGGCTTCAGTTAGCAGCAGTAGTGAAGGAATCGCTCGATCGGGTTCAGTTAACAACCATCGATCGATCGCTCGGGTTTAGTAACACGTAGCCTGCAGTGCAATCGCTCGGGTTCAGTTAGAGCCCAACGCCCTCGCTCGGGTTCAGTTAGAGCCAACGCCTCGCACACATGCACGTACGTGTACGAGAGAAATGCGCATCGCTCGGCCCTCGACCACCCACCGTAACCTCGCCCTCGCTTCTACCACAGTTTTTTCCGTCATGGACGGCCCAAAGAATGTCATGCAGCTGCGCCTCTGGCCCGCCCAGGACGAAAAGCCAATTTTCTGTCATGATTTTTTGTCATAGAAGTAGGAGCCCACCACATCTATGATGATACCGGGTTTTGTCACAATTATCATCATAGAAGTGTCATATGTATGACAGAAAAAAGTTTCGTTCGGCCCAAAATGTCACGGATGTGTCTTTTTTTTGTAGTGACATGTTCCACCGCGAGACGGCGGTGTTTCATTTCGAAAGTCCTATCCTTATTTTTTCTAGGGCAAATGGGCTTATATAGCAGAATATGGGCACTGGAGGCTGCCCAGGGGCCCCACAAGCCACCAGGGCTCGCCCTGGGGGGTGGGGTGGGGCGCCCTGGTGCCTCGTGGGTACCTGGGTGGCCCCCTCTGCTATATGTTTGTTCCATTATTTTTTATTTAGTCCAGAATAATTTTCCGTGAAATTTCAGCTCATTTTGGAGACGTGCATAATAGGTATCTCTGACATAGTTTTTTCAAGCAGAATTCCAGCTGCCGGCAATCTCCCTCTTCATGTAAATCTTGCAAATTAAGAAAGAAAATACATTAAAATGACACTACAAAGTCTTATATTGGCAAAAAACTTAATAAATAACAGCAAAAAATTATGATGCATAATGAACGTATCATTGACAAAGCCGACTCCGGAGGTCAAAGATTTGGCGGAGGCCACTGCTCGCGTGAAGAAAGGCGGGCTGATAACAGCAAGAAACTGGTGCGTCGTGTCCTACCGCTGCAGGACCTGGGTCTCCAGATGTCACGGTACGCGGGGCCGAAGGACCCTGCGGGAGTCTCCTAGGAGGAGCTGGACTCTGAGGCCATTGACGTACGCCTCAGTTTCTTGGTGGGGCCGGCTGCCATCGCCAAGTCCCACAAGAAGGCCGTCTTGCCCTTCTCGGCCAACCTTCTCCCGGGTAGCGTAAGCATTTATTCATGGTTCCCTGTCGTTGGAGGCCGAGAAGCCATTTGATGATCTTCTTTGTTTTTTCCTATGAGGAATCTGCTCCCATTGAGGCCTCCTACTCAATGCCTCCACTTCCAGGGCGACAAGTGAGCCCCTTTATGGCCACCCTTATGATCATTGCCTCTCCTGGGCCCTCCTGTGCAGAGGCCAAAGCCGCCAAGAAGTGAAAGGGAGCTCTAGAAGAGGTTTCAAAGGAGACCTCCTAGGGACGGGACGACAATCAAGGCGTGGCCTCGCCATTGAGCGGTCACGATAGCGGTGATGGTGAGGGCGGAGATGAAGACAATGACGAGGATGCTGTTGTCGACATCGAGGACGCCGAGGCAGACGAGGACTCCAGAGAGGACGAGGACGAAGATGACAAGCGAGGAGATGAAGGGGGCAACTGCCGAGGTGCCGCGCTAACCCCTCAAGAAGCTCTGTCGCGGTGTCAGGGAGGAGTACCCGGCCAACCATGGTCCTCATGAGCTCCGTGGGAGCTCGCAGAAGTCCCCTGGCCTGTAGATTCCTCTGATCGCTCCAACACCGGCGCGGAGGAGGCATATGCCGTTAGCTGCCCCGTGAGACATCTCTCTTACTACGGGCTGGCTATGTTTGTTGCTGACTTCGATATTAGTGGCCCTTTGTCTTCGTGTTCAGGTCTAAAGAAGCCCCGGTCTCGAGGTAAGTCGTGCCCTTGGTCTCGGGCGTGGTTAACAGCACCCTGGGGCGTGGTTACTCTTTTTAGCAGGAGCAACTATTGTGGAAACCGCTACTGACTCTGAGGCGGAAGACGCCAACAAGGATGGTGTGCACTCGGCGACCTCTCAGGCTCCGGCCTCCTCACCCGCTCCGGTCGGTAGAACGGGTTCTCCGGGCTTGTCGGCCTTCCCTCTGGTGAGTGTGGCTGCAGCGGCGGTGATCGTGAAGGTTACCATCCGCGAGCCGGATCGCTCGGCGACCTCATCAGCTAGCGCGACGCCAAGAGCATGCTAAGGATTCGGGCCTGTGGTCCATCAAGAGGTCGCTGTGCCCTTGAGTGCCCGGCGTTGAGGTGTATGTGGGAGTCATTGAAGTAGGTCGGGCAGGCTATGGAGCTCGGTTTCAAGGTACAACAAAATGTAATCCAATCCCTTAAAAAATTATTCAAACGAGTGGTGAAACGCAATACACCTTATATTTTGGACCTTTTCTCAAAAATCTATACACATTATATCAAGGAACGGAGGGAGTATTACGGTGGGTGAACAAATTATTGTCGAGTAATTGATAGAAAAGCGCATAATTATGATGACATCTAAGGCAATGATTGTCGGTGTACTAGAATAGGGGTACCCTAGTACCCCGAACTTGTGCACGGGCAGTTGCAGCGCCCCGCGGCAAGGGCTTGCCGGGTGACCGCCAAGATACTCCGTGACTCCTTTGGGGCCATTCAAGAACAAAGTATTCAAGTCAAGAAGACAAGGCCCCGGCAAGAGGAGCTTGCCGGGAAGGCCAACCGAGGCATCTCAAGGAACTTGCCGCGACGCGCCACGCGTCCCGGCAAGGCCCGGCGAGCGACAAGCTTCCGGGCGCGACAAGACCACGACCGCGGCAAGGCACTTGCCACGGCAAGCGGCCACTCTGTGCCCACGCTCCAACGCATTTACCAACGTGTCGCCCTGGGGGCCTTTAAAGGCGCGCGTGGCGGAAGGCTGTGCAGCCAGCGGTGCGCGGTGGCATGCGACGCTGACAAGATCGCCATCGTGGCGAACGGTGGCGCCTCTAACGGTCCTTTTTTGCATTGTTTGGGTGACACAGACGGGCATTCAATGCCCTTGTCCCCTGCCGTCAGGGTTAGGTAGGGTACACTGTACAGATAACTGTACCAACTACCTCTCTTTTTACGTTCTTACCCTTCTCTACGTTGCCACCTGTCGGTGACCCCTTGTGCATATAAAAGGAGGCCCATGCGCAACGTAGAGGGGGTTCGGCTCGACTGATTCGGAAGTTTCGGATCATTTCGAAGCCAGAAAACACTTAGCTCTCTGGAGCAAGAACACAATACAATTAGACAAGCAGCAGTAGGAGTATTATCTCTCCGGAGAGCTCCGAAGCTGGGTAAATTGCTCGTGTGCTTCGCCTCGATCTGCTCTTCGTGCGACCTCCGCCCCCGCCGAACCGAAAGGGGCTCGGTCCGCCGGTCCCATAGGTGTTCGTGGATCAGTTTCCCCAACATCTTTGGCGCGCCAGGTAGGGGGCGTCGGGATTGTGTGAACCTGATCCGGCGTTCACACGAGCTAGATCTTCGTTTTCTTCATCAACATGCCACCGAAGAAGAAGGCTTCGGAGGCAGCTGCTCCGTCCGCGTCGATCTCACCGCCACCGGAGCAAACAGGTGGTGGGGTTGACGCTGGTGGAAGGACAGACTTCGACGAGGAAGCTCATGGTGCTGCTAGGTCCAAGGACAAGGCTGCACAAACCTTGGTGTCTTCACATCCGCCGCGCCCCTCTCAGGAGGCGCAGGACCGACAGCATCATGGTGTTCGCAGCACCATACACTTGTTGGACCAAGATCAAGCTGGTGGGTCTCGGGGCGCTCAAGACCAGCATGCACGCCAACATGCTGGCACGAGTGAGGCACGGTCGCCCGGACAGGGTACTGCTCCTTCTAACATAGTTAGAAGTCCGAGCACATCCTGCTCCTCGCATCGTTCGCTATTACTGCCCACCACTCCAGCAGAAGCTTTGGCGCGAGCTCAATTGCTCCTGGACTATCCTCCTGCGGAAGACAAGATCGACCAATGGAGGGCCACCATTCAGAGCCTCATCGGCTTCGCCAACGGCGACACTCCACGGCAGCCAAGCACGTCGCTGTTGCGGCAGGACTGCCAGGCGCGAGCCGGTGGCGACGAAACTGGTGGGGGTGCAACCACCATGCACTCTCCACCCCGAAGGCCAAGATCGCCGACTCGCCGGATCCACCTCGACAGCGACTCCACCGCATCGTCGGATCCACGAGCTCGACGCGATCAGCGCCAAGTTCTTCACGATAGACAGCAAGAAGATGCTCGAACTCGCATCGAGCGCCAAAGAGAAGCGCGACGTCAATCCGACAAGCGCGCTGGGACCTCTGTTGACATCACGCGCCCGGAGAACCAGGCGACTTGCCGTACGCGGTAGGTTGCCCTGCATTCACTATTGAGCTGCGGCAGGTCTAGTGGCCCAGCACAAAGAACTTCAAGCCAGACGTACCAGAGAAGTACGACGGCAAGACGCACCCGTCGGAGTTCCTCAGCATCTACACCATTGCGGTGCAAGCTGCTGGGGGGCGAGACGACAAGATCCTTGCCAACTACTTCCCGCTGGTGCTCAAGGCCAATGTCAGATCCTGGCTCATGCACTTGCCGGACAACTCCATATCCTCCTGGGCTGTTTTGTGCCATCAGTTTGTTGGCGCCTTTACAGGAGGCCACAAGCCTCATGGCCAAGAGAGTGACCTTCATTTGCTCGCCCAGAAGGAAGGAGAGCCCTTGCGCAAGTACATTCAAAGATTCAGCCGCGTACAGCACAACATCCCAGACGTCCACCCTGCCGCGGTGATCAGCGCGTTCCATCAGAACATGCGGAACCGCAGGATGCGGGAGGAGATGGCGATGTGCAAGATCAGAGACGTCAGTGAGCTATATGCCCTGGCCGACAAGTGTGCACATGCTGAGGAAGGGAGGAGACTCCCCGGAGAGAATGTAGGAGCAGGAGGATCTGACAGTGAGGATACCGCCCCGGCAAGGAAAAACCGGCGGCGGAGTAACAGAAAGAAGAAAGGCAAAGAGGTGCTAGTTGTCGAGCAGTCCGGCAACGGAGGTGGCGCCAAGAAAGCCAAAGCTGGCGGCTCCGGCAAGGAGATTGCCGCAGAGGCTGTGGCGGTCGCCGACAAGCAGGACATCACCAACAAGCAGTACTGCAAGATCCACCGCACCAAGGGCACATGACCTCCAGAGCTGCAAGAAAGTCGAGCAGCTTGTTGAGCAGCAGAAGGCTGAATACGAGCGACGCGACAAGGAGAAGGCCCAGGAAGGTGCTGGGGGATCCGGCAAGAAACGTCCCGGCCGAGGAGGACGCCGCGGCAAGGCCAAGCAGCGGCAAGCAGACAGGCCTCCCCGCGGCCGCGACAAAGATGAAGATGACGACGACAACGAAGACATGGATGATGACGAGACCGATGAGCAGGAGTTCCAGAAAGCCACAGAGGTCCTGTGTGTTGACGGCGGTGCTTCTCTGCATACTTCACACCGCCAGCTCAAACAATGGGTGCGGGAAGTCAATGCGGCAGAACCACCCATCGAGTCGCGCAGGCCTCTGAAATGGTCCAGCACGCCTATCATTTATGATATTGAGGACCACCCAGATCGCATAACTGCGGTTGGGTGCTTGCCGATGTTGGTTTCACCAACTATCCGCAACCTCAAGGTCACAAAGATGCTAGTTGACGGCGGGACCGGCTTGAACTTGATCTACTCCGCGGTGCTCCAGAAACTCCAGATCACCGACACCGAGCTCGAAGAGACCGGCACATTTCAAGGAATCAATCCGGGAAGGAGCAAGCCGAAGGGAAAGATCACGTTGCCAGTAACATTTGGCAGCGAGCTGAACTTCAGGACTGAGAGGGTCACTTTTGACATTGCTGACTTCCCATTGCCTTACAATGGGATACTCGGTCGTCCAGCACTCGTCAAATTCATGGCAGCCTCTCACTATGCGTACAACGTACTGAAGATGCCAGGCCCGATAAGCGTCATCTCTGTCCCTGGCGACAAGAAGGATGCTCTTATCTGCGCCGACAAGATCTACCGGGAAGTAGCAGCCGCAGCGGGTCGCACGTCGCTTGCCGCTGAAGCTCCCGGGGGGAAGAAGAAGACCAAGTCCGGCAAGAGTTCTGATGCCCACTCCGGCAAGCGCACCTCTTCGGAGTGCTGCACTACCGTTGAGGACGCACCATCGAGCTCCACCGGCAAGTGTAAGAAGGCAATGGCAGCTCCACCAGAGACCAAGAAGGTGTCCGCCAAGGAGGACGGCACTGGTGGTACCTTCACCATCAGTGCCACGCTCGATCCTAAATAGGAAAGCGCGCTCGTTGCTTTCCTGCGAGCGAATGTCGACGTGTTTGCGTGGCAACCGTCTGACATCCCCGGTGTTCCCAGGAATGTAATTGAGCACCACCTCGCCGTTTGTCCTCATGCGCGGCCTGTCAAGCAGAGAGTTAGGAAACAGGCAGTGGAGCGCCAAGAATTCATTGCAGAAGAAATCAAGAAGTTGGAAGCAGCAGGCCTTGTCAGAGGAGTGCTCCATCCTACGTGGTTGGCCAATCCTGTTGTCGTGCGCAAGGCCAACGGGAAATGGAGGCTTTGTATCGATTTTACCGATGTCAATAAAGCTTGTCCCAAAGACCCATTTCCCTTGCCGCGCATCAACCAGATTGTTGACTCCACAGCCGGTTGTGACTTGCTTTCATTTCTTGATGCATACTCAGGATACCATCAGATCTTCATGGCGGAAGAGGATGAGGAGAAAACCGCATTCATTACCCCATGTGGCACATACTGTTTTGTACGGATGCCCTTTGGTTTGAAGAATGCTGGTTCAACATTTGCAAGGGTAGTCCATCATGCTTTTGAGCCGCAAATGCACAGAAATGTGGAAGCCTACATGGATGACATAGTGGTCAAGAGCAAGGACAAAGCAACCCTGATCCAGGATTTAGATGAAACCTTTGCGAATCTGCGCAAGATCAACCTCAAGCTGAACCCCGAGAAGTGTGTGTTTGGAGTCCCTTCTGGCAAGCTTCTCGGGTTCTTTGTGTCTCAGCGGGGGATTGAAGCCAATCCCGACAAGATCAAGGCCATTGAGCAGATTGAAGCACCAAAGCGCGTCAAGGATGTACGAAGACTTGCCGGTTGCGTGGCTGCTCTCAGCAGGTTTATCTCTAGATCTGCTGAGCGCGCCCTGCCATTTTTCAAAATATTGAAAAAGGCAGGTCCAATGAAATGGACTCCGGAAGCGGAGGCTGCGCTGCAGGACTTGAAGAGATACCTGTCCTCCGCTCCAACACTTGTCGCAACTAGGCCACAAGAGAAGTTGCTGCTGTATATAGCGGCAACCAATCAAGTGGTTAGTGCTGCGTTAGTGGCGGAGAGGGAGGCAGATGATGAGCCAGCAACCACGGCAGATGCATCCAGCGACAAACAGGGGGCTTCACCGGCAAGCTCTGGTCCCTACAAAGATGGATCTGCGCAGACACACAAGGAGGTGCAGAAGAGAATGGTGCAGCGCCCAGTTTACTTTGTCAGTTCCCTTTTGCAGGGGGCTAGGTCAAGGTACTCTGGTGTGCAGAAATTGCTTTTCGGTCTTCTCACGGCCTCGAGAAAGCTGCGCCATTACTTCCAAGCACATGAGATCACAGTTGTCACTCGCTTTCCATTGAAGAGGATACTATAAAATCCAGAGGCAACAGGCAGGATTGTCGAGTGGGCACTGGAACTGTCAAGCTTTGGCCTCAAGTTTGAAAACACTTCAACTATCCAAAGCAGAGCATTGGCAGAGTTCATAGCAGAGTGGACGCCAACACAGGATGAAGAAATTCCAGAGACGAGCATCCCCGTCAAGGAAGCAAGCAAAGAGTGGCTGATGTACTTTGATGGTGCCTTCTCGCTGCAAGGCTCCGGTGCGGGCGTGCTCCTTGTCGCACCCACCGGAGAGCACCTCAAGTATGTAGTCCAGATGCACTTCCCCAAGGAGCAAGCAACAAATAATACTGCAGAGTATGAAGGCTTGCTTGCCGGTCTCAGGATCGCGGCAGACCTTGGGATTAAGAAGCTCATTGTCAGGGGAGACTCACAGCTTGTCGTCCGCCAAGTGAACAAGAGTTATCAGAGTCCATTGATGGAAGCTTATGTTGATGAAGTGAGAAAGCTAGAAGAACACTTTGACGGCCTACAGATGGAACATGTTCCAAGAGCTCAGAATGACATTGCCGATGGCCTGTCAAAGTGCGCCGCACTTAAGTTACCTGTGGAACCAGGGATCTTTGTGCTCAAGCTGACTCAACCATCCGTGACACCATCAACTGGACAGAGCAAGAAGAGAAAGTTGATTTCCGGCGACTACTTTCCGGTAGAGCTCCCCGAAGCCGCCGCCAAGGTCCCCAAGATCAACACCAAGGGTGCTGAGGGGTAGTCTGCTCCGACAAGCCTTATGGTTTGTTCCGTCGTAGCAGACGCTCCCGACAAGCTTTGTTCCGGCAAGCTTGCCGGGGAACATCAAGCTCCGGCTGAGCCGCAGGTTCTCGCCGTAGAAGCGGATGTTCCCGCAGCACTAGATGTGCCTTTAGTCCTTGTTGTCGAGCCGCAAGCTCCAGCATGGGCACGGCAAATTGTCTGTTTCCTTCAGACAGGAGAACTTCCCGAAGAGCAAGAAGAAGCGGAAAAAGTAGCCCGGCAGTCAAGTATGTACCAGTTTGTCGACAACATACTGTACAGAAGAAGACTCAATGGTGTGAAATTGAAGTGTATTTGCCGGGAAGACGGACAGAAGCTGTTGGCAGAGATACATGGAGGCATATGTGGTCACCACATTGGCGCAAGAGCACTTGCCGGCAAAGCTTTCTGGCAAGGTTTCTTTTGGCCGACAGCCCTCCAGGATGCAACTGCACAAGTAACCAAGTGTGAAGCATGCCAGTTCCATTCCAAGCAGACTCACCAGCCAGCTCAAGCTCTGCAGACGATCCCTTTATCCTGGCCATTTTCGGTCTGGGGGCTCGATATCCTCGGCCCTTTCCCCCGAGCTGTCGGGGGCTTCGAGTACTTGTACGTTGTAATCGACAAGTTCTCGAAGTGGCCGGAAGTGGAACCAGTGAGGAAGGTGACAGCACAGTGAGCAGTCAAGTTCTTCAGGTCGATTGTTTGCCGTTTTGGGATACCTAATAGGATCATTACCGACAACGGCACACAATTCACGAGCTTCACCTTCATGCAGTACGTCCAAGATCTTGGCGCCAAGGTCTGCTTCGCTTCTGTTGCTCATCCGAGAAGCAACGGTCAAGCGGAGAGGGCAAATGCTGAAGTGCTGCATGGGCTCAAGACCAGGACTTTCGACAGGCTGCGCAGGTGCGGAAGAAACTGGATCGAGGAGCTACCGGTGGTTCTTTGGTCGATCAGAACGACGCCAAATCGAGCCACTGGCCAGACGCCTTTCGCTCTAGTCTATGGAGAGGAGGCAATTCTCCCCACGGAACTCGTATACGGGTCACCTCGAGTGCTTGCTTATGATGAGCTTGAGCAAGAGCAGCTGCGACAAGATGACGCGCTGCTCCTTGAGGAGGATCGTCTTCAGGCTGCTGTACAAGCTGCTCGATACCAGCAAGCTTTGCGCCGCTACCATAGCCGCAAAGTTAATCCCAGAAGCTTCGAAGAAGGCGACCTTGTTCTTCGGCGCGTTCAGTCCGCAAAGAATTCCAACAAGTTGACGCCGAAGTGGGAAGGCCCTTACCGGGTGAAACGAGTCACTAGGCCAGGCGCTGTCCGCCTTGAGACCGAAGATGGCATTCCGGTGAGCAACTCCTAGAACATTGAGCATCTTCGTAAGTTTTATCCGTAGGGCACGGTTACCGGAACCTGTTCCGGCAACCACCTTTTGTACAAGTCTTGCCGCTGTTGCATGTAATCCTTTGTACAAAGCCGGGCGCAGATCCCGTGCATAAGTAAAGCTCATGTGCTCCGCACATCTCGTTAGTTTCATGGTTTTTACTTTACATTTGCATGCTTTATCTGACACTTTGTGCAGCACCTACCCCCGGTAAGCAATAACAAGCCGAAAGGCCCCATATCTTTATTTTCTCTTCTTTCTTTTTCTCAAATAAAGGAAAATAAGGTTCCCTCGCAC
>NC_041389.1:21462009-21466088 GCF_002162155.2 Triticum dicoccoides | reverse complement strand
ATGGTGTGGACCAGGCGTCGTTTAAGGAAGATTCGCCTTGCCGGGGAGCAAACGACAGAAAAGCTAAGTTGCCAAAGTCTGAGCAATTAGTTTTTAATTTTTTTGTTTCGAGTTCGCTCAACAACTTAAGTATGCTGCAACTAGTCGCAACAAGGTTTCTTGTCGGAGCGGCACCGCCAGCAGGCTGCTGACGTCCCGCACTCAGCGCTCGCGGCTCAGGTGCCTGCGCCGACAAGTTCCCTAAAAGCGTAGGGTGAAAACATACAAAGCAAAGGATCTAGTAAAGGAAATAACATAGCAATTGATATCCAAGATAAAGTTATATTACAAGATAACTTGTCGTAGCTCTAACACATTGTTCCTATGACATGACCAACAGCGACAAGGAAAAAGATAAAGCGGGCGGCCTAGTCTACGCGACCACCCTCAACCCTCCTGACCTCGCTCACCTTGTCCACAATGGGTGCGACAAGGGCCTTGAGCGCTTCCAGATCGGCGTCGGGCGGCAGAGACCTGAGGACATTGGTGAGGTTGAGGCCTGGGTTGCGGAAGGCCACCTTCACCAGCACTTTCTAAAGAACTCCCGCGCAAATCTTGCGCGACTCATCGGCCAGCTGCTTTGGGATCTTCTCCCGAAGCCGCTGGAGGGCCGTCGCCACGCCCTTGAAGAACAGGCTGAGCTTGGCGCTGGGTTGGAGATGCTCGTCGGAAGAGTACCCGAAGTCCTCCATCCCCAGCTGCGCCAGCTCCCCGTCGATGACTGCGGCGATATTCACCAGACCCTCGGTCCAGTGCTCCATCGTCTCCCTGAACGAGTTCTGGGTGACGGCAATGCTCGCCAGCAGCGCCTCGTCGGCCTTGATCTTCTCCGACAAGGCCACCTCTCGCTCCTTGGCGGCGTCCAGCGTCTGCGTCAGCGTGGCCAGCTTCAGTTCGAGATCCGCGTTGGAGTCCTTGGCGGTGCTGAGCTCCTTGCTCCACTCCGCGAGAAGACCTTGGAGCTCACCGTGGGCAGCAGCATCCTTCTCGCGCTCGCGCTTGAGCACGGTGAGCTCCTCGCCGCTCGTCCGGAGATTGGCCTCCAGCTGCACCACTTTCGCCTCCAGCTCCTTCTTGGCGGCCTCGGCAGCCGCGGCAGCATCCCTTGCTTCTTGGAGAGCGCCGCCAATTGCTTGCTCCCGTGCGGCGAGCTCGTCTTCGTGGCTGTCAAGGTTCACCTTGCGATGCGCCAACTCTCCCTCCCGCGCAGATAGCCTCTCAGCAGCAAGCCGCTGCTGCTCCTCAACCTCAGCCTTCGCGAGGCGGAAGGCCTTCCTCTCCTCGGCGACTTGCTCCCTCTCCTCTGCCAAGCTCCGGAGAGTTTCCTACCTCAGATCCCGGAGCTCCTCCGCGCGCTTCTCAATATCGACTCCCGCCCTCGCGACAAGCGCTTCTCGGGAGGCCAACTTGGCTTGTTGGGCGCGGTAGAGCGACGTCAGCTTCCGCAGCAGCCGCTCCTCTTCGGGCTCCTCGCTGCTGCTTGGCGCGTCAACCAGTGCCAATCCGGCGGAAGCGAGCACCTCTCCGTCGAAAGTTTCTCACTCGACTGGCGCCCTGGAGCTCGAAGCCCAGGGGAGCTTGATGAAGACGCCATCGCCGGCCTTCAAGTAGGCGCCAGGCTGGGGCTCCTCGGAGTCTGGCTGTGCGGCAGTGGCGGGAGGATCGGCGGTCGGTGCAGCGCCTGGCGCTCCTGCGGCCTCAGGGCCGTCAGTTCGATCGCCGGATCCCTCGCCGGCTTCTGCGGCGGCAGCCTTAGCGGCCTCTTCGCCGGCGGGTTCGTCAGCGCCGGCCTCTCCTTCGGCGGCTTCGGTCTCCATTGGATCAGTGGCGGATGAATCTGAAGAACGAAGAATGGAGAGGGGTCAAGCAAATATGCAAAAAGAAAGTCAGAAGAAGAAGAATCCAAGGGCAAGTTTGTAGGCAAGTGGATTACCTGTGCCGGGGTCTGCAGTCGCGGTCTCAGCCGCCGGAGGATCACTGGCGTCTTCCCTTGCCGGAGAATTGGCCCTTGCCGGAGAGTTCTCCCTTGCCGGGGACTCTACCCTTGGCGGCGTAGTCGAAGCAGATGGCGCTTCGGGGGCGGCTTCCGGGCCCTCCTGGTGAGGTTGCTCTGCTCCTGCACAAGTCCAACAATCAAGATATCAGTAAGAGCAAAAAAGCACCCATGCGCATCTGACAGCGGGAAGTAAAATCTACACTTACGCTGGGGGCTACGCTGGGGGCTGCTTTGGGGAGTGGTTGCCAAGACCGTCAAGGTGGGCTCAGACACGCCCCCTGCTGACACGGTGGGATCGTCTTCAATGACGATCACCGAGGCCTTGGCCCTCTTCGCCGCTCTCTGGGCCAGCGTCTTGAAAAGGAACGGATTCAGATCGAAGAAAGTCAGATACAAAATGAAAGCAACAAGATTGAAGAACTACGAGGACAGCAGGAAAGCTTACTCTTCTTCTTCGTCACCGGAGCTGAGCGCGGAGAGATCGAAGTCCGGCTCCCCTCCGGTGCGACGAGGCGGAGAAGTGGGCTCCCTTGCCCGCTTGGCGGGGGCGGTGGCGGTGGACCGAGAAGGTCCCGCTCCAGTTGTCGCAGCGGCAGGAGGCGCTCCCGCGGCAACGGTGCTTGCCGTGGTAGAGCGTGTCGCGCGGCTCGGCGGCTGTTGACCCGTCTGCCGCCCCGCTGCGTCCCCGGCCCTGCGGAGACGCCTTCTTGGTGCTGCCGAGGGCTCCACTTGCGGCAAGCTGTCTGAAGGCTCTGGCTCTTCCTCGCCGGGCTCGCTCGGCTCGGCCTCGGGGCCGACAAGATCTTCCTCGCCGGCGAACTCCTCGCGCTCGGCAAGGCTTGCCGCCTCTGCTGCCTCTGCCTCCGCCTCGGTGAACCCGAACTCGCCCGCGGCGGCTGCTGCCGCTGCCTCTTCCACCCTAGCGGCGATGCGCTGCAGCTCCGCGTCGGTGGTGTCACGGGTGAGGCTCCTCTGCTCGTCGGCGCGGATCGGCACTTCCTCCAGGCTGTCGAAGAACGCCCGCACGACGTCATCCGCCGGCTCTTGCCAAGTTGGGGCGATTCCGTGAGAGTCGCACAACGGCATCATCGCGCGGATCCGGTCAAGTGAAGAATTGTTGCACAATGGAACGACGCTCCTCGGCAACAGAAATGGGTGCTAAGGGTCACGTTTGAACAGCTCCAGGAGCATCGCATCCAGCTCCAGGACGATGAAATTGAAGTTGAGGCCCGGGCGCAGCCTCATGATGTCCGCCGAGTTCTTGAACTCCCAGGCAGGCCTCCCTCTCTCCTGCAGGGGGGCGATGCGGCGGCGAAGGAAATCTGCGCCGACAGCGCCTAAAGTGAGCCCGGCAAGCCTAAGGCAAAGAATTCTGGTGACAGTGATCTTCAGCCTCTCATCTTCCGGGGCCACGTTGCTCCAATCATTGCCGTGTACTATTGGGGCTTGGCGCACGGCGGTGAACGGCTGTGGGTTCTCCTCAACAATCCAACACCACTCTGCTCTCCACTCCTCCCATTTGCTGCGAAGCTCACCCTCCAGATACGCTTCCTTCTTGCCGACTCTCGAGATCCAGGCGATCCCTCCGGCAAGCGGCTCTCCTCTCTCGACCCGAGGCATGAAGAAGTGGCGGAAAAGGGCTACATTGGGGTGGACTCCGACAAAGTTTTCGCACAAATGTGCGAAAACCGCCATGGTCAGAACGGTGTTGGGGGTGAAATCTAGGAGGCGGAGCCCGTACGTGTTCATGATATCACAGAAGAACTCCGAGAAGGGCGGGCAGAGCCCGCAGTAGAAGAACAATGCGAAGAACGGGTACCCGGTTGGAGCCAATTCCGATGCGGCGGCCGGAAGTACCCTCGTGCGCGGGTGCGCCCGCGTCTCCGTCGACCAGAAAAGATAGTAGTGCTCCCTCAGCTCCTTGGCGTCGAGCTGAGGGGGGAAGACGGCCCGCTCCTTCTGCAGTGCCGCGAGCCACTGCGCCTCGACTGACTTCACGCCCTTCCCCTTGTCGGCTTTCGGAGCCATGGCAGAAGTGGCAGGG
>NC_041389.1:21440560-21461686 GCF_002162155.2 Triticum dicoccoides | reverse complement strand
TCTTTCGGCTTGGAGAAGAAAGGGGGAGCGGCGGATCGAAGCAGCAAACGGCGAAGTGGGGAAACTGCCCCTGTTTCCCCTGCTTATAAAGAGGGAGGGGGCGGACGTTTCGCCCTTCCGAATAAAGAATCCCCCACGATCTCTCCCACGATGCCGCGTTCAGCGCGTGCCGTTAGGGGAGGACGCGGTGGATACGGAGCAAGATTCGGCGTTACCCGGGCCGCGCGTGCCCGTGCCCTGTTTTGGGCCTGGCCCAACAGCGCTCGGCACCGTGTGTGGCCCAGGCCCGGGGGCTCCTGTCGGTGTACTAGAATAGGGGTACCCTAGTACCCCGAACTTGTGCACGGGCAGTTGCAGCGCCCCGCGGCAAGGGCTTGCCGGGTGACCGCCAAGATACTCCGTGACTCCTTTGGGGCCATTCAAGAACAAAGTATTCAAGTCAAGAAGACAAGGCCCCGGCAAGAGGAGCTTGCTGGGAAGGCCAACCGAGGCATCTCAAGGAACTTGCCGCGACGCGCCACGCGTCCCGGCAAGGCCCGGCGAGCGACAAGCTTCCGGGCGCGACAAGACCACGACCGCGGCAAGGCGCTTGCCGCGGCAAGCGGCCACTCTGTGCCCACGCTCCATCGCATTTAGCAACGTGTCGCCCTAGGGGCCTTTCCAGGCGCGCGTGGCGGAAGGCTGTGCAGCCAGCGGTGCACGGTGGCATGCGACGCTGACAAGATCGCCATCGTGGCGAACGGTGGCGCCTCTAACGGTCCTTTTCTGCACTGTTTGGGCAACACAGACGGGCATTCAATGCCCTTGTCCCCTGCCGTCAGGGTTACGTAGGGTACACTGTACAGATAACTGTACCAACTACCTCTCTTTTTACGTTCTTACCCTTCTCTACGTTGCCACCTGTCGGTGACCCCTTGTGCATATAAAAGGAGGCCCATGCGCAACGTAGAGGGGGTTCGGCTCGACTGATTCGGAAGTTTTGGATCATTTCGAAGCCAGAAAACACTTAGCTCTCTAGAGCAAGAACACAATACAATCAGACAAGCAGCAGTAGGAGTATTATCTCTCCGGAGAGCTCTGAAGCTGGGTAAATTGCTTGTGTGCTTCGCCTCGATCTGCTCTTCGTGCGACCTCCGCCCCCGCCGAACCGAAAGGGGCTCGGTCCGCCGGTCCCATAGGTGTTCGTGGATCAGTTTCCCCGACAATGATCATGAACATAGGCATCATGTCCGTGTCAAGTAGACCAAAACGATTCTGCATCTACTACTATTACTCGACATATCGACTGCTATCCAGCATTCATTTAGAGTATTAAGTTCATAAGGACGGAGTAACGCATTAAGCAAGATGACATGATGTAGAGGGATAAACTCAAGCAGTATGATATAAACCCCATCTTTTTATCCTCGATGGCAACAATACAATGCGTGCCTTGCTGCACCTACTGTCACTGGGAAAGGACAACGCAAGATTGAACCCAAAGCTAAGCACTTCTCCCATTGCAAGAAATATCAATCTAGTAGGCCAAACTAAACCGATAATTCGAAGAGACTTGCAAAGATATCAAATCTGCATATAAGAATTCAGAGAAGAACCAAATAATATTCCTAGATAATCAAGTTCATGAATCCACAATTCATCGGATCTCGGCAAACAAACCGCAAAAAAGTATTACATCAAATGGATCTCCAAGAACATCGAGGAGAACTTTGTATTGAGAATCAAAGAGAGAGAAGAAGCCATCTAGCTAATAACTATGGACCCAAGGGTCTGTGGTAAACTACTCACGCTTCATCGGAGAGGCAATGGTGTTGATGTAGAAGCCCTCCCTGATTGATTCCCCCTCCGGCAGATCGCCGGAAAAGGCCCAAAGATGGGATCTCACGGGTACAGAAGGTTGCGGCGGTGGAAAAGTGGTTTCGTGGCTCCCCCTCATGTTTCTAGGGTATAAGAGTATATATAGGTGAAAGAAGTACGTCGATGGAGCTACGAGGGGCCCACAAGGGTGGGGGCGCGCCTAAACCCCTGGGTGTGCCCTCCTACCTCATGGCTTCCTCCTAGATTCCCAGACTTCAACTCCAAGTCTTCTGAACTGCTTTTGGTCCAAGAAAGATCCTCACGAACGTTTCATTCCATTTGGACTCCGTTTGATATTCCTTTTCTATAAAACACTAAAATAGGGAAAAAAACTGAAACTGGCACTGGGCCACCTGTTAATAGGTTAGTCCCAAAAATAATATAAAATAGCATATTAAAGCCCATAAAACATCCAAAACAGATAATATAATAGCATGGAACAATCAAAAATTATAGATACGCTGGAGACGTATCAAGCATCCCCAAGCTTAATTCCTGCTCGTCCTTGCGAGTAGGTAAATGATAAAAACAGAATTTTTGGAATGTTACCTAACGTAATTATCAATGTATTTTCCTTTATTTTGGCATGAATGTTCAGATCCAAAAGATTCAAGCCAAAAGTTTAATATTGACATAAAAATAATAATACTTCAAGCATACTAATAAAGCAATCATGTCTTCTCAAAATAACATGGCCAAAGAAAGTTATCCCTACAAAACCATATCTGGCTATGCTCTATCTTAATCACACAAAGTATTTAATGATGCACAACCCCGGTTTCAGTCAAGCAATTGTATCATACTTTAGTATTTTCAAACTTTTTCGATCTTCATGCAATACATGAGCGTGAGCCATGGACATAGCACTATAGGTGGAATAGCATGGTGGTTGTGGAGAAGACAAAAAAGTAGAAGATAGTCTCACATCAACTAGGCATATCAACGGGCTAAGGAGATGCCCATTAATAGATAGCAATGTGAGTGAGTAGGGATTGCCATGCAACGGATGGACTAGAGCTATAAGTGTATGAAAGCTCAACAAAAGAAACTAAGTGGGTGTGCATCCAACTTGCTTTCTCACAAGACCTAGGGCACTTTTGAGGAAGCCCATCATTGGAATATACAATCCAAGTTCTATAATGAAAAATTCCCACTAGTATATTAAAGTGACAACATAGGAGACCCTCTATCATGAAGATCATGGTGCTACTTTGAAGCACAAGTGTGGTAAAAGGATAGTAGCATTGTCCCTTCTCTCTTTTCTCTCATTTTTTATTTGGGCTTTTTCTCTTTTTTATGGCCTCTCTTTTTATTTAGTCCGGAGTCTCATCCCGACTTGTGGGGAAACCATAGTCTCCATCATCCTTTCCTCACTGGGACAATACTCTAATAATGAAGATCATCACACTTTTATTAACTTACAACTCAAGAATTACAACTCAATACTTAGAATGAAATATGAATCTATGTGAATGCCTCCGGCGGTGTACCGGGATGTGCAATGATTCAAGAGTGAGATGTATGAAAAATTATGAACGGTGGCTTTTCCACAAATACGATGTCAACTACATGATCATGCAAGGCAATATATATGACAATGATGAGGCGTGTCATAATAAACAGAACGGTGGAAAGTTGCATGGCAATATATCTCGGAATGGCTATAGAAATGCCATAATAGGTAGGTATGGTGGCTGTTTTGAGGAAGGTATATGGTGGGTTTATGGTACCGGCAAAAGTTGTGCGGGACTAGAGAGGCTAGCAATGATGGAAGGGTGAGAGTGCGTACAATCCATGGACTCAACATTAGTCATAAAGAACTCACATACTTATTGCAAAAATCTACAAGTAATCAAAACAAAGTACTACACGCATGCTCCTAGGGGAAGGGTTGGTAGGAGTTAATCATCGCGTGATCCCGACCTCCACGCATAAGGAAGGCAGTCAATAAATAAATCATGCTCCAACTTTGATCACATAACGGTTCACCATACGTGCATGTTACGGGAATCACAAACTTGAACACAAGTATTCCTAAAATTCACAGCTACTCTACTAGCATGTCTCTAATATCACCATCTTCATATCTCAAACAATCATAAAGAATCAAACTTCTCATAGTATTCAACGCACTTTATATGAAAGTTTTTATTATACCCATCTTGGATGCCCATCATATTAGGACTAATTTTATAACCAAAGCAAATTAACATGCTATTCTAAAAGACTCTCAAAATAATATAAGTGAAGCATGAGAGGTCAATAATTTCTATAAAATAAAACCACCACCGTGCTCTAAAAAGATATAAGCGAAGCACTAGAGCAATATTGTCTAGCTCAAAAGATATAAGTGAAGCACATAGAATATTCTAATAAATTCCAATTCATGGGTGTCTCTCCCAAAAGGTGTGTACAGCAAGGATGATTGTGGTAAACTAAAAAGCAAAGACTCAAATCATACAAGACGCTCCAAGCAAAACACATATCATGTGGTGAATAAAAATATAGCCTCAAGTAAAGTTACCGATAGACGAAGACGAAAGAGGGGATGCCTTCCGGGGCATCTCCAAGCTTAGGCTTTTGGTTGTCCTTGGATTATCTTGGGTTTCCTTGGGCATCCCCAAGCTTAGGCTCTTGCCACTCCTTATTTCCAAATCCATCAAATCTTTGCCCCAAAACTTGAAAACTTCACAACACAAAACTTCAAGAGAAAATCTCATGAGCTCCGTTAGTATAAGAAAATAAACCACCCCTTTAAGGTACTGTAATGAACTCATTATTTATTTATATGGGTGTTAAACCTACTGTATTCCAACTTCTCTATGGTTCATACCCCCGATACTACTCATAGATTCATCAAAATAAGCAAACAACACACGAAAAACACAATCTGTCAAAAACATAATAGTCTGTAGTAATCTGTAACTTTTGAATACTTATGTAACTCTAAACATTCTGAAATAACTTGATGGACGTGAGGAATTTTTCTATTAATCATCTGCAAAAATAATTAACCTAAAATCACTCTCCAGTAAATAATGACAGCTAATCTCGTGAGTGTAAAAGTTTTTGTTTTTTACAGCAAGATCGCAAAGACTTCACCCAAGTCTTCCCAAAGGTTCTACTTGGCACAAACACTAACTAAAACATAAAACCACATATAACCAGAATCTAGATGAAATATTTATTACTAAAAAGGAGCAAAAATTAAAGAACAAAAATGAAATTGGGTTTCCTACCAACAAGCGCTATCGTTTAACGCCCCTAGCTAGGCATTGAGATTTCGATGAAGCTCACATGAAAGACAAGAACTGAAGTGCAAAGAGAGCATCATGAAACATGTGACAAACACATCTAAGTCTAACGTACTTCCTATGCATAGGCATCTTATAAGCAAACAAATTATCAAGGCAAGCAAAAACTAGCATATGCAAGGAAGAAGAAATAAACTATAGTAATCTAAACATAATGAGAGGTAATTTAGTAACATGAAAATTTCTAAAACCATATTTTACTCTCTCATAGTAATTACATGTAGGATCATAAGAAAATTCAACAAAATAGCTATCACATAACATATTCTCAACACGATCCACATGCATGCAAAGTTTACACTCTTCCAAAATAGTGGGATTAACATTAACTAAAGTCATGACCTCCGCAAACCCACTTTTATCAAAAATTTCATAAGATTGAACATTCTCCAAATATGTGGGATCTAAAGTTGACACTCTTCCAAACCCACTTTCAATAATATAGCAAACACTATTATCAATCTCATATTCATCATGGGGTTTAAATCAATTTTCAAGATCATAAGAAGAATCACCCCAATCATGATCATTACAACAAGTAGTGGACATGGCAAAACTAGCATCCCCAAGATTAGGGTTTTGCATATTATTAGCAGAACTGACATTAATAAAATTTATAATAACATCATTGCAATCATGCTTTTTATTCAAAGATCTATCATGAATCACTTCATAAAGCACTTCGTCACAATTTTTAGATTCACGGATTTCAAGCAAAACCTCATAAAGATAATCTAGTGCACTCAAATCACTAGAAATTGGTTCATCATAATTGGATCTCTTAAAAAGATTAGCAAGTGGATGAGGATCCAAAACTTTTAGCAAGCGAAGATGAAAGAAAAAAGAAGGCACATGGTAACACAAGATTGAACAGAAGAAGGGTGAAGAAAAGGCAAAGGTTTTTGAAAAGCGTTTTAGAAGTGGGGGGGAGAGGAAAACAAGAGGTGAATGGCAAATAATGTAATGCGAGGGAGAAGAGTTTATGATGGGTACTTGGTATGGCTTGACTTGACGTAGATTTCCCTGGCAATGGCACCATAAATCCTTCTTGCTACCTCTTGAGCATGCACTGGTTTTCCCTTGAAGAGGAAAGGGTGATGCAGCAAAGTAGCATGAGTTTTTCCCTCAGTTTTGAGAACCAAGGTATCAATCCAGTAGGAGACGACACACAAGTCACCTAGTACCTGCACTAACAATCAAGAACCTTGCAACCAACGCGATAAAGGGGTTGTCAATCCCTTCATGGCCACTCGCAAAAGTGAGATGTGATAAAGATAGTAAAGAAAATATTTTTGGTATTTTTGTTGTATAGATTGGAAAGTAAAGATTGCAAAATAGTAAAAGAGATGCGATGAAAATAAAAGAGATGTAATATGATAGAAAAGAGACCCGGGGGCCATATGTTTCACTAGTGGCTTCTCTCAAGATAGCATATATTATGGTGGGTGAACAAATTACTGCCGAGCAATTAATAGAAAAGCGCATAATTATGATGACTTGTAAGGCAATGAACATGAACATAGGCATCACGTCCGTGTCAAGTAGACCAAAACGATTCTGCATCTACTACTATTACTCCACACATCGACCGCTATCCAGCATTCATCTAGAGTATTAAGTTCATAAGAACGGAGTAACACATTAAGCAAGATGACATGATGTACAGGGATAAACTCAAGCAGTATGATATAAACCCCATATTTTTATCCTCGATGGCAACAATACAATACGTGCCTTGCTGCACCTACTGTCACTGGGAAAGGACACCGCAAGATTGAACCCAAAGCTAAGCACTTCTCCCGTTGCAAGAAAGATCAATCTAGTAGGCCAAACTAAACCGATAATCCGAAGAGACTTGCAAAGATATCAAATCATGCATGTAAGAATTCAGAGAAGAACCAAGTAATATTCATAGATAATCAAGTTCATAAATCCACAATTCATCGGATCTCGACAAACACACCACAAAAGAGTATTACATCAAATGGATCTCCAAGAACATCGAGGAGAACTTTGTATTGAGAATCAAAGAGAGAGAAGGAGCCATCTAGCTAATAACTATGGACCCGAAGGTCTGTGGTAAATGATACGTCCATTTTGCATCATGCTTTTATATCAATATTTATTGCATTATGGGCTGTTATTACACATTATATCTCAATACTTATGGCTATTCTCTCTTATTTTACAAGGTTTACCATGAAGAGGGGGAATGCCGGCAGCTGGAATTCTGGCTGGAAAAGGAGCAAACGTTGGAAACCTATTCTGCACAGCTCCAAAAGGCCTGAAACTCCACGAAACAACTTTTTGGAATTAATAAGAATTTTGTAGCGAAAGAAATAGGCCAGGGGTTCCTGGGCCCCCTGGTGGGCCTCCGGCGTCCATCTTCTGCTCTATCATCACTTTTACCCTGGAAACAATCGGGGGCAAGCTTATGGGATGAAACTCCGCCGCCACGAGGCAGAACCTTGGCGGAATCAATCTAGGGCTCTGGCGGAGCTGTTCTGCCGGGGACACTTCCCTCCGGGAGGGGGAAATCATCACAAACGTCATCACCAACAATCGGAGGGGGTCAATCTCCATCAACATCTTCACCAGCACCATCTCCTCCCAAAACCCTAGTTCATCTCTTGTATCCAATCTTGTATCAAAACCACAAATTGGTACCCGTGGGTTGCTAGTAGTGTTGATTACTCCTTGTAGTTGATGCTAATTGCTTTACTTTGTGGAAGATCATATGTTCAGATCCTTTATGCATATTATTACTCCTCTGATTATGAACATGAATATGCTTTGTGAGTAGTTATGTTTGTTCCTGAGGACATGGGAGAAGTCTTGCTATTAGTAGTCATGTGAATTTGGTATTCGTTCGATATTTTGATGAGATGTATGTTGTCTTTTCCTCTAGTGGTGTTATGTGAACGTCGACTACATGACACTTCACCATTATTTGGGCCTAGAGGAAGGCATGGGGAGTAATAAGTAGATGATGGGTTGCTAGAGTGACAGAATCTTAAACCCTAGTTTATGTGTTGCTTCGTTAGGGGCTGATATGGATCCAAATGTTTAGTCTTGTGGTTAGGTTTACCTTAATATTTATTTTGTAGTTGCGGATGCTTGCAATAGGGGTTAATCATAAGTGGGGTGCTTGTCCAAGTTAGGGCAGTACCCAAGTACCGGTCCACCCACATATCAAATTATCAAAGTACCGAACGCGAATCATATGAACGTGATGAAAACAAGCTTGACGATAATCCCCAATGTGTCCTCAGGAGCTCCTTTATCATTATTAGAAACTGTCTAGGCTTATCCTTTGCTACATAAAGGATTGGGCCACCTTGCTGCACTTTGTTTACTTTATTTACTTGTTGCTCGTTACTATTTATCTTATCACAAAACTACCTATCACCTACTATTTCAGTGCTTGCAGAGAAAACCTTACTGAAACCGCTCATCATTTCCTTCTGCTCCTCGTTGGGTTCGACACTCTTACTTATAGAAAGGACTACGATAGATCCCCTACACTTGTGGGTCATCAAGAATCTTTTCTAGCGCCGTTGCCGGGGAGTGTAGCGCTTTTGGTGAGTGGGACTTGGTAAGGAAACATTTATATAGTGTGCTGAAATTTTCTGTTACTTGTCACTATGGAAACTAATCCTTTGAGGGGCTTGTTTTGGGTATCTTCAACCCAACCAGAAGAGCAAAGAGTTGCTCCTCAACCTACTGAACTTTATGAAAATATTTACTTTGAGATTCCTTCGGGTATGATAGAGAAACTGCTAGCTAATCCATTTGCAGGAGATGGAACATTGCATCCTGATTTACACCTTATCTTTGTGGCTGAAGTTTGTGGATTATTTAAGCTTGCAGGTATTCCCGATGATGTTTTCAAAAGGAAGGTGTTCCCTTTATCTTTGAAGGGAGATGCATTGACATGGTATAGGCTATGTGATGATACGAGATCTTGGAAATATAAGCGATTGAAGTTAGAATTTCACCAGAAGTTCTATCCTATGCATCTTGTTCATTGTGATCGTAATTACATATATGATTTCTGGCCTCACGAAGGAGAAAGCATCGCTCAAGCTTGGGGGAGGCTTAAGTCAATGTTATATTCATGCCCCAATCATGAGCTCTCTCGGGAAATGATTACTCAGAATTTTTATGCTCGGCTTTCTCTTGATAATCGCAACCTGCTCGATACTTCCTCTGTTGGTTCTTATATGCTGAAGACTATTGATTTCAAATGGGACTTATTGGAAAGAATTTAACACAACTCTGAAGATTGGGGTTCCGACGATGGTAAGGAGTCAGGTATGACACCTAAGTTCGATTGTGTTAAATCTTTTATGGATACCGATGCTTTTCATGGATTTAGCGCTAAGTATGGACTTGACTCTAAGATAGTAGCTACTTTTTGTGAATCTTTTGCTACTCACGTTGATCTCCCTAAAGAGAAGTGGTTTAAATATAATCCTCCTGTTGAAGTGAAAGTAGTTGCACCTATTACAGTCGAAGAAAAGACTATTACCTATAGTGATCCTATTGTTCCTACTGCTTATGTTGAAAAACCTCCTTTTCCTGTTAGGATAAAGGATCATGCTAAAGCTTCGACTGTTGTTTGTAAGAGTAATACTAGGACTTATACACCTCCTGAGCAAATTAATGTTGAACCTAGTATTGCTATGGTTAAAGATCTCTTGGATCAGGACTTAGATGGGCATGTTATTTCTTTCTTGGGTGAGACTGCTAATATTGCTAGACCTGATACTAAGGCACGTAGACCTGTCATAGGCATGCCTGTTATTTCTGTTAAAATAGGAGATCATTGTTATGATGGCTTATGTGATATGGGTGCTGGTGCTAGTGCGATACCTTATGATCTTTATAAAGAAATTATGCATGATATTGCACATGTTGAATTAGAAGACATTGATGTTACTATTAAGCTTGATAATAGGGATACCATTAAACCTATTGGGATTGTTAGATATGTGGAAGTTTTGTGTGGGAAGGTCAAATACCCTGCTGATTTCTTGTTCTTGGTTCCTCACAAGATGATTTTTGTCCCATTAGTTTTGGTAGACCCTTCTTGAATACTACTAATGCTAAGATTAATTGTGAAAAGAATATTGTCACTATTGGCATAGATGGTATGTCTCATGAGTTTAATTTTGCTAAGTTTAGTAGACAACCTCATGAAAGAGAACCACCTAGTAAGGATGAGATTTTTGGTCTTGCTTATATTGTTGTTCCTCCAACTGATCCGTTAGAACAATATTTGCTAGACCATGAAAACAATATGTTTATGAAGGAAAGGAAAGAAATAGATGAAGTGTTCCTTAAACAGGAACCTATGCTGAAACATAACCTTCCCGTTGAAATTCTTGGGGATCCCCCTCCACCCAAGGGTGATCCCGTGTTTGAATTCAAACCATTACCTGATAATCTTAAGTATGCTTATCTTGATGAAAAAGAAATATATCCTGTTATTATCAGTGCTAACCTTTCAGAGAAAGAAGAAGAAAGATTATTGCAAACTCTGAAGAAGCACCGAGCAGCTATTGGATATACTCTGGATGATCTTAAGGGCATTAGTCCCACATTATGTCAACACAAAATTTCAGTGGAGAAAGATGCAAAACCACTTAGAGATCCTCAAAGACGATTAAATCCCAAGATGAAGGAAGTGGTAAGAAAGGAGATACTAAAGCTCCTTGAGGCAGGTATTATTTATCTCGTTACTGATAGTGAATGGGTAAGCCCTGTCCATTGTGTCCCTAAAAAGGGAGGTATTACTGTTGTTCCTAATGATAAAGATGATTTGATCCCGCAAAGAATTATTACATGTTATAGGATGGTAACTAATTTCCGTAAGTTAAATAAAGCTACTAAGAAAGATCATTACCCTCTACCTTTTATTGATCAAATGCTAGAAAGACTATCCAAACACACACATTTTTGCTTTCTAGATGGTTATTCTGGTTTCTCTCAGATACCTGTGTCAGCGAAAAGATCAATCCAAAACTACTTTTACTTGCCCTTTTCGTACTTTTGCTTATAGACGTATGCCTTTTGGTTTATGTAATGCACCTACTACCTTTCAAAGATGTATGATGGATATATTTTCTGATTTTTGTGAAAAGATTTGTGAGGTATTCATGGATGAATTTTCCGTTTATGGATCCTCTTTTGATGATTGTTTGAGGAACCTTGATCGAGTTTTGCAGAGATGCGAAGACACTAGTCTCGTCCTGAATTGGGAAAAGTGTCACTTTATGGTTAATGAAGGCACTGTCTTGGGGCACAAGATCTCCGAGAGAGGTATTGAAGTTGATAAAGCCAAAGTTGATGCTATTCAAAAGATGCCATGTCCCAAGGACATAAAAGGTATAAGAAGTTTCCTTGGTCACACCGGTTTTTATAGGAGGTTCATTAAGGACTTTTCTAAAATCTCTAGGCCTCTGACTAATTTATTGCAAAAAGATATTCCTTTTGTCTTTGATGATGATTGTGTAGAAGCTTTTCAAACACTTAAGAAAGCTTTGATCACTTCACCTATTGTTCAGCCACCTGATTGGAATTTACCTTTTGAAATTATGTGCGATGCTAGTGATTATGCTGTAGGTGCTGTTTTAGGGCAAAGAGTCGATAAGAAATTGAATGTTATCCAGTATGCTAGTAAGACTCTTGATACTGCCCAGAGAAATTATGCTACTACTGGAAAAGAGTTCTTAGCAGTTGTGTTTGCATGTGATAAGTTTAGACCTTATATTGTTGATTCCAAAGTTACTATTCACACTGATCATGCTGCTATTAAATATCTTATGGAAAATAAAGATGCTAAGCCTAGACTCATTAGATGGGTTCTCTTGCTCCAAGAATTTGACTTGCATATTATTGATAGAAAGGGAGCTGAGAACCCCGTTGCAGACAACTTGTCTAGGTTAGAGAATGTTCTTGATGACCCACTGCCTATTAATGATAGTTTTCCTGATGAACAATTAGCAGCAGTCAATGCTTCTCGTACTGCTCCTTGGTATCCTGATTATGCTAATTACATTGTTGCTAAATATTTACCGCCTAGTTTCACATACCAGCAAAAGAAAAAGTTCTTTTATGATTTAAGACATTACTTCTAGGATGATCCACACCTTTATAAAGAAGGAGTAGATGGTGTTATTAGACGTTGTGTGCCTGAGCATGAACAGGAATAGATCCTACGCAAGTGTCACTCTGAATCTTATGGAGGACACCACGCTGGAGATAGAACTGCACACAAGGTACTACAATCTGGTTTTTATTAGCCTACTCTGTTCAAAGATGCTCGTAAGTTTGTCTTATCCTATGATGAATGCCAAAGAGTAGGTAACATTAGTAGACGTCAAGAAATGTCTATGAATTATTCTCTTGTTATTGAACCGTTTGATGTTTGGGGCTTTGATTATATGGGACCTTTTCCTGCCTCTAACGGTTATACACATATTTTAGTTGTTGTTGATTACGTTACTAAGTGGGTAGAAGCTATTCCAACTAGTAGTGCTGATCATAACACTTCTATTAAAATGCTTAAAGAAGTTATTTTTCCGAGGTTTGGAGTGCCTAGATATCTTATGACTGATGGTGGTTCACATTTTATTCATGGTGCTTTCCGTAAGATGCTTGCTAAGTATGATGTCAATCATAGAATCGCATCTCCTTATCATCCGCAGTCTAGTGGTCAAGTAGAGTTGAGCAATAGAGAGCTCAAATTAATTTTGCAAAAGGCTGTGAATAGATCTAGAAAGAATTGGTCTAAAAAACTTGATGATGCATTATGGGCCTATAGAACTGCATACAAAAATCCTATGGGTATGTCTCCTTATAAGATGGTTTATGGAAAAGCATGTCATTTACCTCTTGAACTTGAACATAAAGCATATTGGGCTATTAAAGAGCTCAATTATGACTTCAAACTTGCTGGTGAGAAGAGGTTGTTTGATATTAGCTCACTTTATGAATGGAGAACCCAAGCCTATGAGAATGCCAAGCTTTTCAACGAAGAAGTCAAACGCTGGCATGATAAGAGGATACAAAAGCGTGAGTTTAACGTAGGAGATTATGTGTTATTATTCAACTCTCGTTTAAGATTTTTTGCAGGAAAACTTCTCTCAAAATGGGAAGGTCCCTACGTTATCGAGGAGGTCTATCGTTCTGGTGCTATAAAAATCAACAACTTCGAAGGCACAAGTCCAAGGGTGGTTAACGGTCAAAGAATTAAACATTATATTTCAGGTAATCCCATCAATGTTGAAACTAATATTATTGAAACTGTAACCCCTGAGGAATACATAAGGGACACTTTCCAGAATGTTCCAGCCCCGAAAGGGTATAGGTATGTGGTACGGTAAGTAAACCGACTCCAAAACAACTCCAATGGCAATTTGTATCAGTTTTGGAATATTTAAGAATTTTAGGAAGAAAGAAGTAGTCCGAAAGGGACATGAGGCTCCCACGAGAGTGGAGGGAGCCCCCCCCCCCTGTTGGGCGCCCCCCCTATCTCGTGGGCACCTTGTGTGCCTCCTGGACTCCGTTTTCTTGCACGTTACGTATTTTGGTCGGTAAAAATTCATTATATGTACTCCCGAAGGTTTTGACCACCGTATCACGCAAATATCATCTGGTTTCGTTTCGAGTTATTTCTGTTGCAGATCTAGAGCACCATGACTTCACCCTCCTCCAATAACGAGGACAAGGATGCTTGGCTATTGAAGATAGAGCTAAAAAGAGAAGAACTAGAAGAGATCAACAAGGATGAAGGGATCAAGAAGGCCATGGAGGTTCAGGCTCCGGCAGTGAAAGAAGAAGACATCCCTCAACCTTTACCTAACATTTTCACTCCAACAGAGATTGAAGCTTTCAAGATGATTGAGTTATCTCACATACAGAACAAATATCTTACACAGGAGAATATTCTGTTGAAGGATCATTTCGCCGGACTCAAGGACATTATCCGCAAGTTGGAGGAGCTTTTACGCTCGATGTGCGATTATCCACCGTCATCATCACCACCTCCATCACCTCCGAGGACATAATTACATGAGTATGGTTACTCCCCTTGGCAATTGCCAAGCTTGGGGGAGGTGCCCCGATATCGTATCACCATCACACTCTTATCTTTACCATTTTATTTAGTTCAATCCTTTTTAGTAGTATCTTGATCTAGTAGTTCCAAGTTTTGATATCAAGTAGTTTTGAGTTTTGCATTGTGATCTCTTCATATAATCGAGTCCATGTGCTATCTAAAATAAAGATTAGTGTTGAGTCAAGGGCTTTGCTATGTTGCTATGATATCGAGAAAGTAAAAAGAATAAAAGAGTTCATATTGATCTTATGGATAGTGATAACTTCACACATAGAAAGTATGAGGCATAAAAATTGTTGAGAGTTGATGAACGTAGCCTTGGTCATCGTTGCAATTAATAGGAAGTGATAAGGAAAGAGGGGTTCACATATAAATATATCATCTTGGACATCTTTTATGATTGTGAAGCACTCATTTAGTATGACATGCTAAAGGAGTTGATGTTGGACAAGGAAGACAACGTAATGGTTTATGTTTTCCAACATCCTAGTTAAAGTATATTGTCATTGACCTTCCAAACATATCGAGCTTGCCTTTCCCCCTCATGCTAGCCAAATTCCTTGCACCAAGTAGAAATACTACTTGTGCTTCCAATTACCCTTAAACCCAGTTTTGCCATGAGAGTCCACCATACCTACCTATGGATTGAGTGAGATCCTTCAAGTAAGTTGTCATCGGTGCGAGCAATAAAAATTGCTCTCTAAATATGTATGACTTAATAGCGCAGAGAAAATAAGCTTTGTACGAACTTGTTGTGGAAGTAATAAAAGCGACGGACTGCATAATAAAGGTCCACATACAAGGGGCAATATAAAGTGCCGTTCTTTTGCATTAAGATTTCGTGCATCAAACCTAAACGCGCATGACAACCTCCGCTTTCCTCTGCGAAGGGCCTATCTTTTACTTTATGTTTTTACTTTATGCTTGAGTCAAGGTGATCCTCACCTTTCCCTTTTTCATTTTATCCTTTGGCAAGCTCCTTGTGTTTGAAAGATCATGATGCATATATCCAATTGGATGTAAGTTAGCATGGGCTATTATCGTTGACATCACCTAAAGGTGAATACATTGGGAGGCAACACAATAAGCCCCTATCTTCCTCAGTGTCCGGCTGAAACTCTATAACCACTAGTACTGCGTGAGTGTTAGTAATTATAGGAGACTACGAGATAGTTCAGTATGTGAGCTTGATGAAAATCTCTATTATTGACTCTTTCTGATGTTGCGATAAATTGCAATTGCTTCAATGACTGAGATTATAGTTTGTTAGTTCCCAATTAAGTTTTTGAACCATACTTGACATTGTGAATTGATTGTTGCTTGAGCATAAGAAATCATATGATAAAATCTATTTATGTTGCTGTTATAAGAATGATCATGATGCCCTCATGTCCATATCTTATTTTTATCGACACCTCTATCTCTAAACATGTGGACATATTTTTCGATTTCGGCTTCCGCTTGAGGACAAGCGAGGTCTAAGCTTGGGGGAGTTGATACGTCCATTTTGCATCATGCTTTTATATCAATATTTATTGCATTATGGGCTGTTATTACACATTATATATCAATACTTATGGCTATTCTCTCTTATTTTACAAGGTTTACCATGAAGAGGGGGAATACCGGCAGCTGGAATTCTGGCTGGAAAAGGAGCAAACGTTGGAAACCTATTCTACACAGCTCCAAAAGGCCTGAAACTCCATGAAACAATTTTTTGGAATTAATAAGAATTTCAGACCGAATGAAATAGGCCAGGGGGCCCACACCTTGTCCAGGAGACAGGGGGCGCACCGCCTATCTCCTAGGCCCCCTGGTGGGCCTCCGACGTCCATCTTCTGCTCTATCATCACTTTTACCCTAGAAAAAATCAGGGGCAAGATTACGGGACGAAACTCCGCCGCCACGAGGAGGAACCTTGGGGGAATCAATCTAGGGCTCTGGTGGAGCTATTCTGCCGGGGACACTTCCCTCCGAGAGGGGGAAATCATCACCAACGTCATCACCAATGATCCTCTCATCGGGAGGGGGTCAATCTCCATCAACATCTTCACCAGCACCATCTCCTCTCAAAACCCTAGTTCATCTCTTGTATCCAATATTGTATCAAAACCACAAATTGGTACCTGTGTTTTGCTAGTAGTGTTGATTACTCCTTGTAGTTGATGCTAATTGGTTTACTTGGTGGAAAATCATATGTTCAGATCCTTTATTCATATTATTACTCCTCTGATTATGAACATGAATATGCTTTGTGAGTAGTTATGTTTGTTCCTGAGGAACTGGGAGAAGTCTTGCTATTAGTAGTCATGTGAATTTGGTATTCGTTCGATATTTTGATGAGATGTATGTTGTCTTTTCCTCTAGTGGTGTTATGTGAACGTCGACTACATGACACTTCACCATTATTTGGGCCTATAGAAAGGCATGGGGAGTAATAAGTAGATGATGGGTTGCTAGAGTGACAGAAGCTTAAACCCTAGTTTATGCGTTGCTTCGTTAGGGGCTGATATGGATCCATATGTTTAATGTTGTGGTTAGGTTTACCTTAATACTTCTTTTGTAGTTGCGGATGCTTGCAATAGGGGTTAATCATAATTGGGATGCTTGTCCAAGTTAGGGCAGTACCCAAGTACCGGTCCACCCACATATCTAATTGTCAAAGTACCGAACGCGAATCATATGAACGTGATGAAAACTAGCTTGACGATAATCCCCAATGTGTCCTCAGGAGCTCCTTTATCATTATTAGAAATTGTTCGGGCTTATCCTTTGCTACATAAAGGATTGGGCCACCTTGGTGCACTTTGTTTACTTTATTTGCCTGTTGCTCGTTACTATTTATCTTATCACAAAACTACCTATCACCTACTATTTCAGTGCTTGCAGAGAAAACCATAGTGAAAACCGCTTATCATTTCCTTCTGCTCCTCGTTGGGTTTGACACTCTTACTTATCGAAAGGACTACGATAGATCCCCTACACTTGTGGGTCATCAGTAAACTACTCACGCTTCATCGGAGAGGCAATGTTGTTGATGTAGAAGCCCTCCATGATCAGTTCCCCCTCGGGCAGATTGCCGAAAAAGGCCCCAAGATGGGATCTCACAGGTACAGAAGGTTTGCGGTGGTGGAAAAGTGGTTTCATGGCTCCCCTTGATGTTTCTAGGTATAAGAGTATGTATAGGCGAAAGAAGTACATTGGTGGAGCTACGAGGGTCCCACGAGGGTGGGGGCGCGCCTACCCCCCTGGGTGCGCCCTCCTGCCTCGTGGCTTCCTCGTGGAGTCCCTGACTTCAACTCCTAGTCTTCTGGATTGCTTTTGGTCCAAGAAAGATCATCGCGAAGGTATCTTTCTGTTTGGACTTCGTTTGATATTCCTTTTTCTGTAAAACACTAAAATAGGCAAAAAAAACTGGCATTGGGCCTCCGGTTAATAGGTTAGTCCCAAAAATAATATAAAAGAGAATATTAAAGCCCATTAAACATCCAAAATATATAATATAATAACATTGAGCAATCAGAAATTATAGATACATTGGAGACGTATCAGGGGAGAATTCTGGCAGCTGGAAATCTGGACCTAAAAAGCTACATCAAGCTACCTATTCTGCACAACTCCAAATGAGCTGAAACTTCCCGAGGATTTTTTATGGAATATTTAAGAATTATTCGAGAAAATAAGTACAAGAGGGGGGACACCAGGTGGGCCCAACCCACCTGGGCGCGCCAGGAGGCCCAGGCGCGCCCTGGTGGGTGCTGCCCTCCTCGGCCCACCTCTGGTGCCCATCTTCTGGTATATATGTCATTTTTACCTAGAAAAAAATAAGGGGAGGACTTTCGGGACGAAGCGCTGCCAGCTCGAGGCGGAACTTGGGCAGGAACACTTTTGCCCTCCGGCGGAGCGATTCCGCTGGGGGAACTTCCCTCCCGGAGGGGGAAATCATCATCATCAACAACATCTTAAACAACTCTCCCATCTTCGGGAGGGCTATCTTCATCAACATCTTCAACAACACCAACTCCTCTCAAACCCTAGTTAATCTCTTGTGTTCAATCTTTGTACCAAAACTATAGATTGGTGCTTGTTGGTGACTAGTAGTGTTGATTACATCTTGTACTTGATTACTATATGGTTTATTTGGTGGAAGATTATATGTTCAGATCCATTATGCTATTTAATACCCCTCTGATCTTGAGCATGATTATCATTTGTGAGTAGTTACATTCTTTCTTGAGGTCACATGAGAAATCATGTTGCAAGTAATCATGTGAACTTGATATGTGTTCGATATTTTGATGATACGTATGTTGTGATTCCCTTAGTGGTGTCATGTGAACGTCGACTACATGACACTTCACCATATTTAGGCATAAGTGAATGCATTGTGGATTAGTTATTAGATGGTGGGTTGCGAGAGTGATAGAAGCTTAAACCCTAGTTTATGCGCTATTCCGTAAGGGACCGATTGGATCCAAAAGTTTAAAGCTATGGTTAGAATTTATTCTTAATACTTTTCTCGTAGTTGCGGATGCATGCGAGAGGGTTAATCATAAGTAGGAGGTTTTTTCAAGTAAGAACAACACCTAAGCACCGGTCCACCCACATATCAAATTATAAAAGTAGCAAACATGAATTAAGCCAACATGATGAAAGTGACTAGATGAACGTGACATGATGAAAGTAGCAAAACATTACCTTGCTGAAAACCACATGTCATTTCATTCTGCTATTCGTTGGGTTCGACACTCTTACTTATTGAAAAGGCTATAATTGACCCATATACTTGTGGGTCATCAGTACACCATTTCCATTCCATAGCTGTAAAAGTTCTTCAGCTAATGTCCTTAGGAACACATTGATGTGTTCTCGAACTACGTCGGTATTTCCCCAAAGAGGAAAGGATGATGCAGTATAGCGACTGTAGGTATTTCCCTCAGTGATGAGACCAATGTTATCGAACCAGTAGGAGAACCTCCTCACACCACGTAAACAACACCTGCACACAAATAACAAATACTCGCAACCCGGCATGTTAAAGGGGTTGTCAATTCCTTTTGGGTACGGAGCCTCAAGATAGGCAAATAACGTGAGGTAACAAGTGGTAGATAGGATAAATAGACCGTGGAACAAATAAATTGCAGCAAGGTATTTTTGTATTTTTGGTTTAATAGATCTGGAAATAAACGCAAGAGAAAATAGATCGCAAAGGCAAATATGATGAAAAGATACCCGGGGGCCGTAGGATTCACTAGTGGCTTCTCTCGAGAAATTTAGCAAACGGTGGGAAAACAATTACTTTTGGGCAATTTATAGAACTTCAAATAATCATGACGATATCAAGGCAATGATCATTATATCGGTATCACATCCAAGATTAGTAGAACGACTCCTTCCTGCATCTACTACTATTACTCCACACATCGACCGCTATCCAGCATGCATCTAGTGTATTAAGTTCATGAGAAAACGGAGTAATGCAATAAGAACGATGACAAGATGTAGACGAGATCCTTTTATCTATTGCGGCAGATATAGATCTCATCTTGTTATCCTTAGTAGCAACGATACATGCGTGTCGGCTCCCCTTCTATCATTGGGATCAAGCACCGTAAGATCCAACCAACTACAAAGCACCTCTTCCCATTGTAAGATAAATAGATCAAGTTGGCCAAAAAAAACCCAAATATCAGAGAAGAAATACGAGGCTATAAGCAATCATGCATATAAGAGATCAAAGAAGACTCAGATAACTTTCATGGATAAAAACATAGATCTGATCATAAACTCAAATTTCATCTGATCCCAACAAACACATTGCCAAAAGACTTACATCATATGGATCTCCAGGAGACCATTGTATTGATAATCAAGAGAGAGAGGAAGCCATCTAGCTACTAACTACGGACCCGTAGATCTACAAAGAACTACTCACACATCATAGGAGAGGCACCAATGGAAGTGGTGAACCCCTCCATGACGGTGTATAGATTGGATTTGGTGGTTCTGGACTATGCAGCGGCTGGATCAATATTTCGTTGACTCCCCTAGGGTTTCTGGAATATTTGGGTATTTATAGAGCGCGGTTCGGGGGGCACCCAAGGTGGGCACAACCCCCCAGGGCGTGCCTGGGCCTCCTGGAGCACCCTGGTGGGTGCTGCTCCCCTCGAGCAGCCCCTCAGGTGCTTCCTTGGCCCATTGGCTTTCCTCTGGCCCAAAAAAATCCTCCAGGAGTTGCATTGCGTTTGGACTCCATTTGATATTGATTTCCTACGATGTAAAAAGCATGCAGAAAACAACAACTGGCACTAGGCACTATGTCAATAGGTCGGTACCAAAAAATGATATAAAATGGTTGTAAAATGATTGTAAAACATCCAAGAATGATAATATAATAGGATGGAACAATCAAAAATTATAGATACGTTGGAGACGTATCAGCATCCCCAAGCTTAATTCCTTCTCGTCCTCGAGTAGGTAAATGATAAAAATAGAGTTTTTCATGTGGAATGTTGCCTAACATGTTCATCACATTCTTTTCTTTATAGCATGGACTTATGGACCTTTATATGATTCAAGGCAATAGTCTAGTTTTGACATGAAGACTTTAATACTCAAGCATACCAACAAGCAACCACGTCTTTCAAAATATCAACACTAAAGCAAGTTATCCCTAGCCCATCATGCTCAATCATTGATCCATTCATGAAACACACTCGAATATTAGCTACACCCAATGCTCAAATACGATCATAGTGCCCCTTAGTTGGTGCTTTATAAGAGAAGAGGGAGACTCAAATTCAAAATAAAAATTGCATAAGTAAAAGAAAG
>NC_041389.1:21435086-21439495 GCF_002162155.2 Triticum dicoccoides | reverse complement strand
CACTCTTCTGTAAAAAAAATGACAACGAATCTCATGAGCAAAAAAGTTTCTGTTTTTTCAGCAAGATCAAGTAAACTTTCACCCAAGTCTTCCCAAAGGCCTTGCTTGGCACAAACACTAACTAAAAAAACAAAAAACACAATCATAACAGTAGCATAATTTTGCTAATACTCAAGAACAGAAAGCAAAAAGCAAAAATAAATTTTATTCATTGGGTTGCCTCCCAACAAGCGCTATCGTTTTACGCCCCTAGCTAGGCATAACGTGTAGGATCTAAGTTTTGTCATCTTTTTCCAATTCTTCGATCGAGCACTTAGGATTTTTCAAGGATTTTGCATATAAATTCTCGGAGGCAATACTTCTAGGCATGAGATTGAAAAACTTATTTTCGCAAAAAGGGTCTCTTATGACTTCAATAAAGTTGGGATGGATACTAATCATCTTAAGATCTCCTTTATCATTGCTAGAAGTTGATCCCTTGTTTTTAATGACTTGAGTAGCCTTGCTAGTTTTCACGGGAGTTTTAGCGGAAGCAAAAGCCGTACGTAGATTAGAAAAAATTTCTTCTAGTTTATCAATCCTAGATAGACTTTCTTCAATTCTTTCATGAATTATAGTTCCGTTTTCTTTTAGCAACCTGAAAATGTCTCCCGCTCTTGACCCAACTTTAGTAGCATAACTTTGCATTTTTCCATCCAAATTTTCAATATGTTCTGCGGTAAGCATTTTCTTTTCAATAGCATCTAGTCTTTCCATAACATGCTCGAGAGTCAATATTTTTTCATGGATCACGAGTGGTGGTGAACCCACTAGATTTCCCAGAGTATTAAATGCATCAAGCATAGGACAAATCAAAAAATTCCCACCGGTAATCGTATCAAGAACGAATCTATACCAAGTGGTGATGCCCACATAAAAGCAACGAAGAAGAACAACGGTATATTGCTCGCGGATGGATCTGTTATGAGCATTGGAAATCCTATACCAAGCATCTTTTAAACTTTATCCTCCTCTTTGTTTAAAGTTGAGAACCTTGCTCTCGGGGGTGCATGCAAAGGCAGAGGAGAAATCCACAACGACAAAAGGTGATAAGCAAGTTTGCACACGGTAAACAGATCTAACAAGGAAATGGCGAACGAGAAAGAGGGCGAATAAAATTGTAAATTTTTGTGAAGTGGGGAGAGGAAAACGAGAGGCAAATGGCAAATAATGCAAATTGCGAGGAGATGAGATTTGTGATTAGGAACCTGGTCGATGTTGAAGATCCTCCCCTGCAACGGCGCCAGAAATTCCTGTTGATGTCTGCTAGAACAACGTCGGTATTTTCCCAAAGAGGAAGGGATGATGCAGTTTATCGATGGTAGGTATTTCCCTTAGTGATGAGACCAAGTTTATTGAACCAGTAGTAGAACCTCATCACACCACGTAAACAGCACATGCACACAAATAACAAATACTCGCAACCCGACGTGTTAAAGGGGTTGTCAATCCCTTTTGGGTACGGCGCCTCAAGATAGGGAAATAACATGAGGTAAAAAGTGGTAGATAGGATAAATAGATCACGGAACAAATAAATTGTAGAAACGTATTTTGTATTTTTGGTTTAATAGATCTGAAAATAAGTGCAAGAGAAAATTGATCGCAAAGGCAAATATGATGAGAAGAGACCCAGGTGCCGTAGGTTTGACTAGTGGCTTCTCTCGAGAAAAATAGCAAACGGTGGGAAAACAATTATTGTTGGGCAATTGATAGAACTTCAAATAATCATGACGATATCCAGGCAATGATCATCATATAGGCATCACGTCCAAGATTAGTAGAGCGACTCCTGCCTGCATCTACTACTATTACTCCACACATCGACCGCTATCCATCATGCATCTAGTGTATTAAGTTCATGAGAAAACGGAGTAATGCAATAAGAACGATGACATGATGTAGACGAGATCCGTTTATCTATTGCGGTAGATGTATATCTCATCTTGTTATCCTTAATAGCAACGATACATACGTGTCGGTTCCCCTTCTGTCACTGGGATCAAGCACCGTAAGATCCAACCCACTACAAAGCACCTCTTCCCATTGCAAGATAAATAGATCAAGTTGGCCAAACAAAACCAAAATATCAGAGAAGAAATACGAGGCTATAAGCAATCATGCATATAGGAGATCAAAGAAGACTCAAATAACTTTCATGGATAAAAACATCGATCTGGTCATAAACTCAAAGTTCGCGGGATCCCAACAAACACACCGCCAAAAGACTTACATCATATGCATCACCAAGAGACCATTGTATTGATAATCAAGAGAGAGAGGAAGCCATCTAGCTACTAACTACGGACCCGTAGATCTACAAAGAACTACTCACACATCATAGGAGAGGCACCAATGGAAGTGGTGAACCCCTCCATGATGGTGTATAGATTGGATTTGGTGGTTCTGGACTATGCAGCGGCTGGATCAATATTTCGTTGACTCCCGTAGGGTTTCTGGAATATTTGGGTATTTATAGAGCGCGGTTCGGGGGGCACCCGAGGTGGGCACAATCCCCCAGGGCGTGCCTGGGCCTCCTGGAGCACCCTGGTGGGTGCTGCTCCCCTCGAGCAGCCCCTCAGGTGCTTCCTTGGCCCATTGGCTTTCCTCTGGCCCAAAAAAATCCTCCAGGAGTTGCATTGCGTTTGGACTCCATTTGATATTGATTTCCTACGATGTAAAAAACATGCAGAAAACAACAACTGGCACTAGGCACTATGTCAATAGGTCGGTACCAAAAAATGATATAAAATGGTTGTAAAATGATTGTAAAACATCCAAGAATGATAATATAATAGGATGGAACAATCAAAAATTATAGATACGTTGGAGACGTATCAGCATCCCCAAGCTTAATTCCTTCTCGTCCTCGAGTAGGTAAATGATAAAAATAGAGTTTTTCATGTGGAATGTTGCCTAACATGTTCATCACATTCTTTTCTTTATAGCATGGACTTATGGACCTTTATATGATTCAAGGCAATAGTCTAGTTTTGACATGAAGACTTTAATACTCAAGCATACCAACAAGCAACCACGTCTTTCAAAATATCAACACTAAAGCAAGTTATCCCTAGCCCATCATGCTCAATCATTGATCCATTCATGAAACACACTCGAATATTAGCTACACCCAATGCTCAAATACGATCATAGTGCCCCTTAGTTGGTGCTTTATAAGAGAAGAGGGAGACTCAAATTCAAAATAAAAATTGCATAAGTAAAAGAAAGGCCCTTCGCGGAGGGAAGTAGTGATTTGTAGAGGTGCCAGAGCTCAAAGCTTAAATTGAGAGATAAAATTATTTTTGAGAGACATACTTTTCCTACCAAAGCATGAGAGCATTTCTTCAAAATTTACAAAGCACATTGTGCTCAAAAAGATATAAGTGAAGTACTAGAGCAAGTCCATGGCTCTAAAAATTTAAGTGAAGCATAGGAGCAAGCATAGCATGATTTTTGGCTCTCTAAAAAGGGTCTGTCCAGAAATGATTCAACACTTAAAAAACAAAGAAAAACTAGCAAAGACTCATATCATGTGACGAATAAAAATATAGTTTCAAGTAAAATACCGATGGTCGTTAGAAGAAAGCTGGGATGCCACTCGGGGGCATCCCCAAACTTAGTTGCTTGCTACTTCTTTGAATGTTATCTTGGGGTGCCTCGGGCATTCACAAGCTTAGCCTTTTGCTTAGCCTTATTCCTTCATACATCGTAAGATAACCCAAAACTTGAAAACGTCAATCACACAAAACTCAAACAAAACCTTCATGAGATCCGTTAGTATAAGAAACCAAGCCACTACTATAAGTACTATAGCAAACCTATCCTTATTTTGTTTTTGAATTATATCTACTGTATCCCAAATTTTCTATGGCAAAAACTCATCAAAGAAAACCATAGAATCATCAAAACAAGCACACGACGCAAAGAAAACAGAATCTGTGAAAAACAGAATAGTCTGTAGAAATCTGAAAATTATGAATACTTCTATAACTCCAAAAATTATGAAATAAATTGGTGTACGTGACGAATTTTTCTATTAATCCTCTGCAAAAAGAATCAACTTAAAAGCACTCTTCTGTAAAAAAAATGACAACGAATCTCATGAGCAAAAAAGTTTCTGTTTTTTCAGCAAGATCAAGTAAACTTTCACCCAAGTCTTCCCAAAGGCCTTGCTTGGCACAAACACTAACTAAAAAAACAAAAAACACAATCATAACAGTAGCATAATTTTGCTAATACTCAAGAACAGAAAGCAAAAAGCAAAAATAAATTTTATTCATTGGGTTGCCTCCCAACAAGCGCTATCGTTTTACGCCCCTAGCTAGGCATAACGTGTAGGATCTAAGTTTTGTCATCTTTTCCCAATTCTT
>NC_041389.1:21429710-21435076 GCF_002162155.2 Triticum dicoccoides | reverse complement strand
GATCGAGCACTTAGGATTTTTCAAGGATTTTGCATATAAATTCTCGGAGGCAATACTTCTAGGCATGAGATTGAAAAACTTATTTTCGCAAAAAGGGTCTCTTATGACTTCAATAAAGTTGGGATGGATACTAATCATCTTAAGATCTCCTTTATCATTGCTAGAAGTTGATCCCTTGTTTTTAATGACTTGAGTAGCCTTGCTAGTTTTCACGGGAGTTTTAGCGGAAGCAAAAGCCGTACGTAGATTAGAAAAAATTTCTTCTAGTTTATCAATCCTAGATAGACTTTCTTCAATTCTTTCATGAATTATAGTTCCGTTTTCTTTTAGCAACCTGAAAATGTCTCCCGCTCTTGACCCAACTTTAGTAGCATAACTTTGCATTTTTCCATCCAAATTTTCAATATGTTCTGCGGTAAGCATTTTCTTTTCAATAGCATCTAGTCTTTCCATAACATGCTCGAGAGTCAATATTTTTTCATGGATCACGAGTGGTGGTGAACCCACTAGATTTCCCAGAGTATTAAATGCATCAAGCATAGGACAAATCAAAATATTCCCACCGGTAATCGTATCAAGAACAAATCTATACCAAGTGGTGATGCCCACATAAAAGCAACGAAGAAGAACAACGGTATATTGCTCGCGGATGGATCTGTTATGAGCATTGGAAATCCTATACCAAGCATCTTTTAAACTTTATCCTCCTCTTTATTTAAAGTTGAGAACCTTGCTCTCGGGGGTGCATGCAAAGGCAGAGGAGAAATCCACAACGACAAAAGGTGATAAGCAAGTTTGCACACGGTAAACAGATCTAACAAGGAAATGGCGAACGAAAAAGAGGGCGAATAAAATTGTAAATTTTTGTGAAGTGGGGAGAGGAAAACGAGAGGCAAATGGCAAATAATGCAAATTGCGAGGAGATGAGATTTGTGATTAGGAACCTGGTTGATGTTGAAGATCCTCCCCTGCAACGGCGCCAGAAATTCCTGTTGATGTCTGCTAGAACAACGTCGGTATTTTCCCAAAGAGGAAGGGATGATGCAGTTTATCGATGGTAGGTATTTCCCTCAGTGATGAGACCAAGTTTATTGAACCAGTAGTAGAACCTCATCACACCACGTAAACAACACATGCACACAAATAACAAATACTCGCAACCCGACGTGTTAAAGGGGTTGTCAATCCCTTTCGGGTACGGCGCCTCAAGATAGGGAAATAACATGAGGTAAAAAGTGGTAGATAGGATAAATAGATCGCGGAACAAATAAATTGTAGAAACGTATTTTGTATTTTTGGTTTAATAGATCTGAAAATAAGCGCAAGAGAAAATTGATCGCAAAGGCAAATATGATGAGAAGAGACCCGGGTGCCGTAGGTTTGACTAGTGGCTTCTCTCGAGAAAAATAGCAAACGGTGGGAAAACAATTATTGTTGGGCAATTGATAGAACTTCAAATAATCATGACGATATCCAGGCAATGATCATCATATAGGCATCACGTCCAAGATTAGTAGAGCGACTCCTGCCTGCATCTACTACTATTACTCCACACATCGACCGCTATCCATCATGCATCTAGTGTATTAAGTTCATGAGAAAACGGAGTAATGCAATAAGAACGATGACATGATGTAGACGAGATCCGTTTATCTATTGCGGTAGATGTATATCTCATCTTGTTATCCTTAATAGCAACGATACATACGTGTCGGTTCCCCTTCTGTCACTGGGATCAAGCACCGTAAGATCCAACCCACTACAAAGCACCTCTTCCCATTGCAAGATAAATAGATCAAGTTGGCCAAACAAAACCAAAATATCAGAGAAGAAATACGAGGCTATAAGCAATCATGCATATAAGAGATCAAAGAAGACTCAAATAACTTTCATGGATAAAAACATCGATCTGGTCATAAACTCAAAGTTCGCGGGATCCCAACAAACACACCGCCAAAAGACTTACATCATATGCATCACCAAGAGACCATTGTATTGATAATCAAGAGAGAGAGGAAGCCATCTAGCTACTAACTACGGACCCGTAGATCTACAAAGAACTACTCACACATCATAGGAGAGGCACCAATGGAAGTGGTGAACCCCTCCATGACGGTGTATAGATTGGATTTGGTGGTTCTGGACTATGCAGCGGCTGGATCAATATTTCGTTGACTCCCGTAGGGTTTCTGGAATATTTGGGTATTTATAGAGCGCGGTTCGGGGGGCACCCGAGGTGGGCACAACCCCCCAGGGCGTGCCTGGGCCTCCTGGAGCACCCTGGTGGGTGCTGCTCCCCTCGAGCAGCCCCTCAGGTGCTTCCTTGGCCCATTGGCTTTCCTCTGGCCCAAAAAAATCCTCCAGGAGTTGCATTGCGTTTGGACTCCATTTGATATTGATTTCCTACGATGTAAAAAACATGCAGAAAACAACAACTGGCACTAGGCACTATGTCAATAGGTCGGTACCAAAAAATGATATAAAATGGTTGTAAAATGATTGTAAAACATCCAAGAATGATAATATAATAGGATGGAACAATCAAAAATTATAGATACGTTGGAGACGTATCAGCATCCCCAAGCTTATTTCCTTCTCGTCCTCGAGTAGGTAAATGATAAAAATAGAGTTTTTCATGTGGAATGTTGCCTAACATGTTCATCACATTCTTTTCTTTATAGCATGGACTTATGGACCTTTATATGATTCAAGGCAATAGTCTAGTTTTGACATGAAGACTTTAATACTCAAGCATACCAACAAGCAACCACGTCTTTCAAAATATCAACACTAAAGCAAGTTATCCCTAGCCCATCATGCTCAATCATTGATCCATTCATGAAACACACTCGAATATTAGCTACACCCAATGCTCAAATACGATCATAGTGCCCCTTAGTTGGTGCTTTATAAGAGAAGAGGGAGACTCAAATTCAAAATAAAAATTGCATAAGTAAAAGAAAGGCCCTTCGCGGAGGGAAGTAGTGATTTGTAGAGGTGCCAGAGCTCAAAGCTTAAATTGAGAGATAAAATTATTTTTGAGAGACATACTTTTCCTACCAAAGCATGAGAGCATTTCTTCAAAATTTACAAAGCACATTGTGCTCAAAAAGATATAAGTGAAGTACTAGAGCAAGTCCATGGCTCTAAAAATTTAAGTGAAGCATAGGAGCAAGCATAGCATGATTTTTGGCTCTCTAAAAAGGGTCTGTCCAGAAATGATTCAACACTTAAAAAACAAAGAAAAACTAGCAAAGACTCATATCATGTGACGAATAAAAATATAGTTTCAAGTAAAATACCGATGGTCGTTAGAAGAAAGCTGGGATGCCACTCGGGGGCATCCCCAAACTTAGTTGCTTGCTACTTCTTTGAATGTTATCTTGGGGTGCCTCGGGCATTCACAAGCTTAGCCTTTTGCTTAGCCTTATTCCTTCATACATCGTAAGATAACCCAAAACTTGAAAACGTCAATCACACAAAACTCAAACAAAACCTTCATGAGATCCGTTAGTATAAGAAACCAAGCCACTACTATAAGTACTATAGCAAACCTATCCTTATTTTGTTTTTGAATTATATCTACTGTATCCCAAATTTTCTATGGCAAAAACTCATCAAAGAAAACCATAGAATCATCAAAACAAGCACACGACGCAAAGAAAACAGAATCTGTGAAAAACAGAATAGTCTGTAGAAATCTGAAAATTATGAATACTTCTATAACTCCAAAAATTATGAAATAAATTGGTGTACGTGACGAATTTTTCTATTAATCCTCTGCAAAAAGAATCAACTTAAAAGCACTCTTCTGTAAAAAAAATGACAACGAATCTCATGAGCAAAAAAGTTTCTGTTTTTTCAGCAAGATCAAGTAAACTTTCACCCAAGTCTTCCCAAAGGCCTTGCTTGGCACAAACACTAACTAAAAAAACAAAAAACACAATCATAACAGTAGCATAATTTTGCTAATACTCAAGAACAGAAAGCAAAAAGCAAAAATAAATTTTATTCATTGGGTTGCCTCCCAACAAGCGCTATCGTTTTACGCCCCTAGCTAGGCATAACGTGTAGGATCTAAGTTTTGTCATCTTTTCCCAATTCTTCGATCGAGCACTTAGGATTTTTCAAGGATTTTGCATATAAATTCTCGGAGGCAATACTTCTAGGCATGAGATTGAAAAACTTATTTTCGCAAAAAGGGTCTCTTATGACTTCAATAAAGTTGGGATGGATACTAATCATCTTAAGATCTCCTTTATCATTGCTAGAAGTTGATCCCTTGTTTTTAATGACTTGAGTAGCCTTGCTAGTTTTCACGGGAGTTTTAGCGGAAGCAAAAGCCGTACGTAGATTAGAAAAAATTTCTTCTAGTTTATCAATCCTAGATAGACTTTCTTCAATTCTTTCATGAATTATAGTTCCGTTTTCTTTTAGCAACCTGAAAATGTCTCCCGCTCTTGACCCAACTTTAGTAGCATAACTTTGCATTTTTCCATCCAAATTTTCAATATGTTCTGCGGTAAGCATTTTCTTTTCAATAGCATCTAGTCTGTCCATAACATGCTCGAGAGTCAATATTTTTTCATGGATCACGAGTGGTGGTGAACCCACTAGATTTCCCAGAGTATTAAATGCATCAAGCATAGGACAAATCAAAATATTCCCACCGGTAATCGTATCAAGAACAAATCTATACCAAGTGGTGATGCCCACATAAAAGCAACGAAGAAGAACAACGGTATATTGCTCGCGGATGGATCTGTTATGAGCATTGGAAATCCTATACCAAGCATCTTTTAAACTTTATCCTCCTCTTTATTTAAAGTTGAGAACCTTGCTCTCGGGGGTGCATGCAAAGGCAGAGGAGAAATCCACAACGACAAAAGGTGATAAGCAAGTTTGCACACGGTAAACAGATCTAACAAGGAAATGGCGAACGAAACAGAGGGCGAATAAAATTGTAAATTTTTGTGAAGTGGGGAGAGGAAAACGAGAGGCAAATGGCAAATAATGCAAATTGCGAGGAGATGAGATTTGTGATTAGGAACCTGGTTGATGTTGAAGATCCTCCCCTGCAACGGCGCCAGAAATTCCTGTTGATGTCTGCTAGAACAACGTCGGTATTTTCCCAAAGAGGAAGGGATGATGCAGTTTATCGATGGTAGGTATTTCCCTCAGTGATGAGACCAAGTTTATTGAACCAGTAGTAGAACCTCATCACACCACGTAAACAACACATGCACACAAATAACAAATACTCGCAACCCGACGTGTTAAAGGGGTTGTCAATCCCTTTCGGGTACGGCGCCTCAAGATAGGGAAATAACATGAGGTAAAAAGTGGTAGATAGGATAAATAGATCG
>NC_041389.1:21428301-21428844 GCF_002162155.2 Triticum dicoccoides | reverse complement strand
CCCTTCGCGGAGGGAAGTAGTGATTTGTAGAGGTGCCAGAGCTCAAAGCTTAAATTGAGAGATAAAATTATTTTTGAGAGACATACTTTTCCTACCAAAGCATGAGAGCATTTCTTCAAAATTTACAAAGCACATTGTGCTCAAAAAGATATAAGTGAAGTACTAGAGCAAGTCCATGGCTCTAAAAATTTAAGTGAAGCATAGGAGCAAGCATAGCATGATTTTTGGCTCTCTAAAAAGGGTCTGTCCAGAAATGATTCAACACTTAAAAAACAAAGAAAAACTAGCAAAGACTCATATCATGTGACGAATAAAAATATAGTTTCAAGTAAAATACCGATGGTCGTTAGAAGAAAGCTGGGATGCCACTCGGGGGCATCCCCAAACTTAGTTGCTTGCTACTTCTTTGAATGTTATCTTGGGGTGCCTCGGGCATTCACAAGCTTAGCCTTTTGCTTAGCCTTATTCCTTCATACATCGTAAGATAACCCAAAACTTGAAAACGTCAATCACACAAAACTCAAACAAAACCTTCATGAGATC
>NC_041389.1:21374168-21426418 GCF_002162155.2 Triticum dicoccoides | reverse complement strand
GATCGAGCACTTAGGATTTTTCAAGGATTTTGCATATAAATTCTCGGAGGCAATACTTCTAGGCATGAGATTGAAAAACTTATTTTCGCAAAAAGGGTCTCTTATGACTTCAATAAAGTTGGGATGGATACTAATCATCTTAAGATCTCCTTTATCATTGCTAGAAGTTGATCCCTTGTTTTTAATGACTTGAGTAGCCTTGCTAGTTTTCACGGGAGTTTTAGCGGAAGCAAAAGCCGTACGTAGATTAGAAAAAATTTCTTCTAGTTTATCAATCCTAGATAGACTTTCTTCAATTCTTTCATGAATTATAGTTCCGTTTTCTTTTAGCAACCTGAAAATGTCTCCCGCTCTTGACCCAACTTTAGTAGCATAACTTTGCATTTTTCCATCCAAATTTTCAATATGTTCTGCGGTAAGCATTTTCTTTTCAATAGCATCTAGTCTTTCCATAACATGCTCGAGAGTCAATATTTTTTCATGGATCACGAGTGGTGGTGAACCCACTAGATTTCCCAGAGTATTAAATGCATCAAGCATAGGACAAATCAAAAAATTCCCACCGGTAATCGTATCAAGAACGAATCTATACCAAGTGGTGATGCCCACATAAAAGCAACGAAGAAGAACAACGGTATATTGCTCGCGGATGGATCTGTTATGAGCATTGGAAATCCTATACCAAGCATCTTTTAAACTTTATCCTCCTCTTTGTTTAAAGTTGAGAACCTTGCTCTCGGGGGTGCATGCAAAGGCAGAGGAGAAATCCACAACGACAAAAGGTGATAAGCAAGTTTGCACACGGTAAACAGATCTAACAAGGAAATGGCGAACGAAAAAGAGGGCGAATAAAATTGTAAATTTTTGTGAAGTGGGGAGAGGAAAACGAGAGGCAAATGGCAAATAATGCAAATTGCGAGGAGATGAGATTTGTGATTAGGAACCTGGTCGATGTTGAAGATCCTCCCCTGCAACGGCGCCAGAAATTCCTGTTGATGTCTGCTAGAACAACGTCGGTATTTTCCCAAAGAGGAAGGGATGATGCAGTTTATCGATGGTAGGTATTTCCCTCAGTGATGAGACCAAGTTTATTGAACCAGTAGTAGAACCTCATCACACCACGTAAACAACACATGCACACAAATAACAAATACTCGCAACCCGACGTGTTAAAGGGGTTGTCAATCCCTTTTGGGTACGACGCCTCAAGATAGGGAAATAACATGAGGTAAAAAGTGGTAGATAGGATAAATAGATCACGGAACAAATAAATTGTAGAAACGTATTTTGTATTTTTGGTTTAATAGATCTGAAAATAAGTGCAAGAGAAAATTGATCGCAAAGGCAAATATGATGAGAAGAGACCCAGGTGCCGTAGGTTTGACTAGTGGCTTCTCTCGAGAAAAATAGCAAACGGTGGGAAAACAATTATTGTTGGGCAATTGATAGAACTTCAAATAATCATGACGATATCCAGGCAATGATCATCATATAGGCATCACGTCCAAGATTAGTAGAGCGACTCCTGCCTGCATCTACTACTATTACTCCACACATCGACCGCTATCCATCATGCATCTAGTGTATTAAGTTCATGAGAAAACGGAGTAATGCAATAAGAACGATGACATGATGTAGACGAGATCCGTTTATCTATTGCGGTAGATGTATATCTCATCTTGTTATCCTTAATAGCAACGATACATACGTGTCGGTTCCCCTTCTGTCACTGGGATCAAGCACCGTAAGATCCAACCCACTACAAAGCACCTCTTCCCATTGCAAGATAAATAGATCAAGTTGGCCAAACAAAACCAAAATATCAGAGAAGAAATACGAGGCTATAAGCAATCATGCATATAAGAGATCAAAGAAGACTCAAATAACTTTCATGGATAAAAACATCGATCTGGTCATAAACTCAAAGTTCGCGGGATCCCAACAAACACACTGCCAAAAGACTTACATCGTATGGATCACCAAGAGACCATTGTATTGATAATCAAGAGAGAGAGAGAGGAATCCATCTAGCTCCTAACTACGGACCCATAGATCTACAAAGAACTACTCACGCATCATAGGAAAGGCACCAATGGAAGTGGTGAACCCCTCCATGACGGTGTCTAGATTGGATCTGGTGGTTCTGGACTTTACGGCGGGTGGATCAATATTTTGTCAACTCCCCTAGGGTTTCTGGAATATTTGGGGATTTATAGAGCAAAGAGGCGGTTCGAGGGGCACCCGAGGTGGGCAGAACCCCCTAGGGCGTGCCTGGGCCTCCTAGCGCGCCCTGGTTGGTGTTGCTCCCCTCGAGCAGCCCCTCAGGTGCTTCCTTGGCCCATTGGCTTTCTTCTATCCCAAAAAAATCCTGCAAGAGTTGTGTTGCATTAGGACTCCGTTTGATATTGATTTCCCGCGGTGTAAAAAACATGCAGAAAACAGCAACTGGCACCGGGCATTATGTCAATAGGTTAGTACCAAAAAATGATATAAAATGACTATAAAATGATTGTAGAACATCCAAGAATGATAATATACCAGCATGAAACAATCAAAAATCATAGATACGTTAGAGACGTATCATACATCAATGTTGTTGCCGGGTTGCTTAGGGCTTGGATGAGAACTGGCATCATAATGAACTTCCGCTTGATGCACGGCCAAGGAGGAGGTTATAGATACATAGAGTCACAGGCCAGGTGTTGTGATTGTTGCTCTGCTCCCCAAAAGCATTAATGACATCCGTGCTTAAACCAAACCATATGTTCCTTGTGTCACCTGCAAAGTCCTCCCAGAACTTTCTCTCGAGTTTTCTCCACTGCGACCCATCAACGGGTGCTCGCAACTTCCCGTCTTTCTTACAGTACTCTCTGTGCCATTGCATCAACTTGGCATGCTCTTTGTTTCCGAATAGACGTTTCAACCATGGTATTATAGGAGCATATCACATCACCTTGGCAGGAACCCTCTTCCTGGGGCGCTCGCCATCAACATCACCGGGGTTTATCTCGTCTGATCTTATACCGCAATGCACCGCATACCGGGTATGCGTTCAAATCCTCATACGCACCGCGGTAGAGGATGCAGTCATTAGGGTATGCATGTATCTTCTGCACTTCCAATCCTAAAGGGCATACAACCTTCTTTGCTGCATACGTACTGTCGGGCAATTCGTTATCCTTTGGGAGCTTCTTCTTAAATATTTTCGGTAGCTTCTCAAATCCTTTGTCAGGTACACCATTCTCTGCCTTCCACTGCAGCAATTGCAGTGTGGTACCGAGCTTTGTGTTTCCATCTTTGCAATTGGGGTACAGCCCTTTTTTGTGATCCTCTAACATGCGATCGAACTTCAGCTTCTCCTTTACACTTTTGGACTGTCTCTTTGCATCAACAATGACCCGGCGAAGATTATCATTGGGCACATCGTATGGTTCCTCTTGATCTTCAGCTTCCCCCGCTGCAGCATCACCGTATTCAGGGGGCACATAGTTGTCATCATCCTCTTCTTCTTTGTTGTCTTCCAGCATAACCCATCTTTCTTCGTGCTTGGTCCAAACATTATAGTGTGGCATGAAACCCTTATAAAGCAGGTGGCTGTGAAGGATTTTTCGATTAGATTAAGACTTCATATTCCCACATATAGGGCATGGAAAACACATAAAACCATTCTGCTTGTTTGGCTCAGCCACTTCGAGAAAATTATGCACGGCCTTAATGTACTCAGAGGTGCGTCTGTCACTGTACATCCATTGCCGGTTCATCTGTGTGCATTATATATAATTAAGTGTGTCAAAAACCATTACAGAAAATCATGAATACAGAAGTGACCAAATTAATAGAAGTTCATCATCACATTAAAACCAAAGTACATACAAGTTCTCATTGAACAACATATAGCTCTTCAGAGCATCTAATTAAACCATACATTGAAACTATCTAAACATTTTGATGCAACAACAAATGTGATCATAATCGCAACTAAGGTAACAATTGATCAAACGGCATAATTATACCAAGCCTCAGTATGAATGGCATATTTTCTAATCTTCCTAATCTTCAAGCGCATTGCATCAATCTTGATCTTGTGATGATCGATGACATCCGCAACAAGCAACTCCAATATCATCTTCTCCTCCTCAATTTTTTTCAATTTTTCGTTCAAGTAGTTATTCTCTTCTTCAACTAAATTTAACCTTTCGATAATAGGGTCGGTTGGAATTTTCGGTTCACATACCTCCTAGATAAAAAAATCTATGTCACGTTGCTTGGCATAATTATCATAAACACCAAATGAAACTAATAGTTATAAAAGATAATATATATATATATATACCACATCCGATTCATAGACAGGACGAGGGCGACGGAGGCGGATACCAAAACCATCGCACTATATAATAACAAACAATAATAAGTAAGAAAATTACACAAGTATCTATCTAAATCATACAAGTAAGAACATTTTTCTTTTAGAAAAAGGACAAGAACAAGAGGCTCACCACGGTGGTGCTGGCGACAAGATCGGCACGGGCAATCGACGGTGGTGAGGACGGGGATGGGACAGGCCGGACAGCCTAACCTAGACAAATCTTGAGAAAAATGAAGTTTGGACAAGGAGCTTCGAGAGGAGAAAGCTTAAGTGTGGCTCCGGCATTACATCGAACACCTCATGTGTATAGGAGGTGAGCTAGAGCACAACACACCTCTCACACACCTCTCCCAAAAAAACAAAGCAGTGAGCTGAGCTGAGCGCGCGGGCACTATATATAGGATCTCATTGGTCCCGCTTCGTGGCTGGAACTGGAACTAAAGGAACCCAGTTGGTCCCAGTTCAAGCCGCAAACCGGGATCAATGGTTGTGGGCCAGGAGCGAGGCCCATTGGTCCCGGTTCATGTCTGGAACCGGGACCAAAGGTGACAGGCGAACCGGGACCAATGGCCTACGAGGCCCGGCCGGCCCCCTGGGCTCACGAACCAAGACCGATGCCCCCATGGGTCCTGGTTCGTGAGTGAATCAGGATTAATGGGCTTACCCGGTTTGGAACAAAGCCCTGTTTTCTACTAGTGTGTGTGCGATATACAACATACATGTCAATAGGATGAACTGTTTGCGATGAGCCAAACCAACAGAAATGGTTAGCCAGATCAATGCGCGTGTTATAGACGACATATAAGTCACTCGGATGAACTATTTGCAATGAGCAAAAACAATATAAACTGTTAACCAAACCAAGATGTGTGCGATAAAGGGCATACAGATCAGTGGGATGAACTGTTTTCATAATCCCCTCAGAGATCTGCACCCCGCGGTTGAGGCTCCCCTCAGAAAGTGCCTGGTTAGACAAATACACAAAAGGCAGGCCACATCAACTTCATGAGGAACCAAGCCCGGCTAGCACAGCAGCAACGCACTTGGCCCCGAGGGCTACTACTAGCATGCATATAAAACTGTTAAATAGGTCAAGCTCCTCTATTTTCTCATGTCAATTAATCCGGTGCAATCTCACCCAAAACTTCCCTCCACATGTGTTCTTTAATTTTCGTGCCAAAAACTACACACCCTATATTTAGGAATGGAGGGAGTATATGCTATCTTCAGAGAAGCCACTAGTGAAACTTATGGCCCCAGGTCTCTTTTCTATCATATTATATCTCTTTTATTTGCGTTGCATCTCGTTTACTATTTTGCAATCTTTACTTTCCACTCTATACAACAAAAATAGTAAAAATATTTACTTTACTATCTTTATCAGATCTCACTTTTGCGAGTGGTCGTGAAGGGATTGGCAACCCCTTTATCGCGTTGGTTGCAAGGTTCTGGATTGTTCGTGCAGGTACTAGGTGATTTGTGTGTCGTCTCCTACTGGATTGATACCTTGGTTCTCAAAACTGAGGGAAATGCTTATGCTGCTTTGCTGCATCACCCTTTCCTCTTCAAGGGAAAACAAACACATGCTCAAGAGGTAGCATCCACCTTTGTGCATACCTTGCATATTATGAGAGAAAAGGCATTAGAATTACTCCAAAAAGCATTATTATACAATAAAAAAACATAAATAATAGTAGGAAAACAAGATGCAAAACGGACGTATCAACTCCCCCAAGCTTAGACCTTGCTTGTCCTCAAGCGAAAACCAAAATCGAAAGACATGTCCACATGCTTAGAGAGAGAGAGAGAGGTGTCGATAAAAACAAAAATACGGACATAGCAGCATCATGTGACTTATTATAACAACAACAAACTTTAACACAGAACTTTCATCATAGACTTCTCATGAACAATTGACCATTCATCACAGTGTTGAAGTATAAAGCATAAACTCTATTGGAAACCAACAAACTATGTTCTCAGTCAAATATTGCAACTACAATTCATCATCTTTTCAGGAAGGGTCACGTATCGGAGCCTTTAGGCAAGTCCACATACTCAACCATCATTTAGTCTTCTATAATTGCTAACACTCACCGCGTACACATGAGAAAAACGTTTCAACCGGACACATAGAAAGATAGGGGCTTATAGTTTCGCCTCCCTACGGACTCACCTCAAGGGTGATGTCAACAATAATAACTCATGCTACCCATAGTCAACTGGATATATGTGCCTAGATCTTTCCTCGCCACATGATGCTTGCCAAAGCAGAAAAATAAAAGGAACAGAGAGAAAAACTTTGACTCTTGCATGAGAGTAAATACGTGAAAGGAAGAGATATGCCCTTCACAGAGGGAAGCAGAGGTGGCCATGCTCTTTTTGTTTGTATGCTCAACCCCTTAGTTCAAGAGAACGTCACATTATATTGCCCCTTGTGATGGCAACCTTTATTATGCAGTCTGGCGCTTTTATTCTTCACCATCATAATTTCATACAGAGCTCAATTTTCCCTTACACTAAATGATCTCACACTTTTTGAAGCAATTTTAATTGCCCTTTTTGCACCGATGACAATTTAATTGAAAGATCTTACATAATCCATAGGTAGGTATGGTGGACTGTCAAACAAGATTTGGGTTTAAGGGTTTTGGATGCACAAGTAGTATCTCTACTTAGTGCGGAGTTTTTGGCTAGCAAAGATAGGGGCAGGCGCCACATGTTGAAGGATCTATGACAATATAACTTATATGTGAATATGAACAAACATAAATCACTAAGTTGTCTTTCTTGTCCAACGTCAACAATTTTGGCATATTATATTTTGATGGGTGCTCACAATCACAAAAGGTTTCCAGGATAGTGTATTTGTATGTTAATCTTCTCTTCCCTTATTAATTATTTCATGCGTTGCATCATTGACCAATGCTAATCTACAATAAATTTCCTACTTATACTTTTCCTTGTGTAATGTCATCACTTACCATAAGATTAGCATATGATATTTCTCATTTATTTCCTTTCTTTTTATTGAAACAAGAGAGTAAAGAAGGCAAAACTCAACTAAAATTTATTATATATCTCGCACATGATTACAAAGATTGATCACTAAGCAAACTCTTGAAAAGAAAGGATCGAACTAAACTTTTATTTATCTAATAGCAAAAGATAACCATGGATCGAACTAAGAAAGTAAAGGCAAAAGATAGTGGAGATGATACGATACCGGGGCACCTCCCCCAAGCTTGACAAAAGCCAAGGGGAGTGCCCATACCCGACACTCAATTTTCTTTTGGTGGTGAAGAAGAAGGTGGTGGTGATGAAGTAGAAGCGATCCGGTCCTTAAGGACCAATAGACTCTCCAATATTTGGATGACGCTTCGGAGGGAGGCGATGTGCTCCAGATGCAGAATATTTTCACAAGTGAGATACTTATTTTGTATACAAACCGTTTCAATGATCCTGAAGGCTGCAATATCAGTGGGGGTAAGATGAGCATAGTAGGGTTTAAGGATATCTTCCTCTTCCTCATTGGCGAGCAAGGCTTGCTCGTCCATCGGCACTTGATCTCCGGTGGGATCCTTGCTCTTGTCCTCCTTAACTGCTCCAATGGGGTCTTCTCTCTTCAGCTCGATCTTCATCAACCAAGCATCCTCTTCCATATGATCAGAGGGAGAAGACGACATGATGCCTAGCTCAACAGATCTGACAGAAAATAGCAAGAAAAGAAAACATGAGATTTCTCCGCGATACAAAGGTCAACCGGTTCGGGAGCTATATAAAGATTTTTTTTATCTTGGGCAACAAGCATAATGGAAGAAAAATGGAGTCCATAAAGTACCCGAGGTGGGCACAACCCACTTGGGCGCACCTGGCATGCCAAGCGCGCCCTGATATATCGTGCCCATGAGGGTCACTTTCCTGGAAGTTTCTTATTTTCCTAATTTTTTAAATATTCCAAAACTGGCAAAAAATATTTTTGCGGATTTTTCAGAGTCCGTTTACTTACCGTATCATGTACCTCCCTTTTTTCATGATTCTGGAGTGTTCCATAAGGTTTCCTTTATGTGTTCTTCCGGTGTCAAAGTTTGGATGATATTGCTTTCAACATTAATGGGTGTACCTGAGATATAGTGTATTATTCGTTGCCCATTGACAACCTTCGACATTATTTATTCTGATAGCTCCGGATCGATAGACCTAGTTGATGACACAGGGTCCTTCCCATTTGGAGAGGAGTTTTCCCGCAAAAAATCTGAAATGAGAGTTGTACAAAAGAACATATTCTCCAACTTTGAACTCACGCTTTTGGATTCTTTTGTCATGCCATCTTTTAACCTTTTCTTTAAATTACTTTGCATTTTCATAAGCCTGGGTTCTCCATTCATCTAATGAGCTAATATCAAATAACCTCTTTTCACCAACAAGTTTGAAATCATAATTGAGTGCTTTAATTTCCCAATATGCTTTATGTTCTAACTCAAGAGGCAAATGACAAGCTTTTCCATAAACCATTTTATATGGAGACATACCCATAGGATTTTTTATAAGCTGTTCTATAAGCCCAAAGTGCATCATCTAATTTCTTAGACCAATTCTTCCGGGACCTATTGACAGTCTATTGTAAGATTAGTTGTATTTATTTATTGCTAAGTTCAACTTGACCACTAGACCGAGGATGATAAGGTGATGCAATTCTATGGTTAACATCATACTTAGCAAGCATTTTATGGAAAGCACCATGAATAAAGTGTGAACCACCATAAGTCATTAAATATATAGGGACTCCAAACCTTGGTAAATTGACTTAAACATTTTAATAGAGGTGTTGTGATCAGCACTACTGGTTGGAATAGCTTCTACCCACTTAGTAACATAATCAATAGCAACCAAAATATGTGTATACCCATTAGCGGAAGGAAAATGTCCCATGAAATCCAATCCCCAAACATCTAATGGTTCAACAGCAAGTGAATAATTCATAGGCATTTCTTGACGCTGAACGGTACTACCTATTCTTTGACATTCATCACAAGACGAGACAAACTTACGAGCTTCTTTGAATGGAGTAGGCCAATTAAAACCATATTGCAATACCCTATGAGCGGTTCTGTCTCCCGCGTGATGTCCTCCATAAGCTTCAGAGTGACATTTCCGTTGATTTGTTCCTGTTCATGCTCAGGTACACAACGTCTAATAATACAATCTACTCCTTTATAAAGATGTGGGTCATCCCAAAAGTAATGTCTTAAATCATAGAAGAATTTTTTCTTTTGTTGGTATGTGAAGCTAGGTGGTATGTATTTAGCAACAATATAATTGGCATAGTCAGCATACCAAGGTGTACTATTAGAAACATTAATTGCAGCTAATTGTTCATCAGGGAAGTTATCATTAATAGGTTGTGGGTCATCAAGAATATTTTCAAGACTAGACAAGTTATCGGCTCTGGGGTTCTCTACTCCTTTCCTATTAGTGATATGCAAATCAAATTCTTGTAGCAGAAAAACCCACCTAATGACTATAGGTTTAGCATCTTTCTTTTCCATAAGATATTTTATAGCAGCATGATCGGTGTGAACAGTCACTTTTGAATCAACAATGTAAGATTTGAATTTATCACAAGCAAAACCACTACTAAGAATTCTTTTCAGTAGTAGCATGATTTCGTTGAGCACTGTCTAGAGTTTTACTAGCATAATGAATAACATTCAGTTCTTATCAACTCTTTGTCCTAGAACATCACCAACAACATAATCAGTAGCATCACACATAATCTCAAAAGGCAAGTTCCAATCAGGTGGTTGTACAACAGGTGCAGTAATTGAGGCTTTCTTTAGTGTTTCAAAGGCTTCTAAACAATCATCATCAAACACAAAGGGAATATCCTTTTGCAAAAGATTCATAAGAGGGCCTAGAAATTTTGGAAAAGTCTTTGTTAAACCTCCTATAGAAACCAGCATGACCAAGGAAACTACGAATACCTTTGATATCTTTAGGACATGGTATGTTCTCAATTGGATCAACCTTGGCCTGGTCCACTTCAATGCCTCTTTCAGAAATTTTATGGCCCAAAACAATACCTTAGTTAACCATAAAGTGGCACTTCTCCCAATTCAAGACAAGATTTGTTTGTCCACATCTTTGCAAAACTCGATCAAGATTGCTTAAACAATCATCAAAAGACTTCCCATAAACAGAAAAGTCATCCATGAAAACCTCAACAATCTTTTCACAAAAATCAGAGAATATAGCAGTCATACATCTTTGAAAGGTAGCAGGTGCATTACATAAACCGAAAGGCATATGTCTATAAGCATAAGTTCCAAAAGGACAAGTAAAAGTGGTATTTTCTTGATCAGGTTGTGAAACAGGTATTTGTGAAAAACCAGAATATCCATCAAGAAAGCAAAAAATGTGTGTGCTTAGTGTCGGTGTACTAGAGTAGGGGTACCCTAGTATCCCGAACTTGTGCACGGGCGGTTGTAGCACACCGCGGCAAGGCTTGCCGGGCGACCGCCAAGGTCCTCCGTGGTTCCTTTGGAGCCATTCAAGAACAAAGTATTCAAGCCAAGGAGACAAGGCCCCGGCAAGAGGAGCTTGCCGGGAAGGCCAACCAAGGCCTCTAAAGGAACTTTCCGCGATGCGCCACGCATCCCGGCGAGGCCCGGTGAGCGACAAGCTTCCGGACGCGACAAGACAACAACCGCGGCAAGGCGCTTGCCACGGCAAGCTACCACTCTGTACCCGCGCTCCAGCACATCCACCAACGTGTCGCCCTGGGGTCTTTCCAGGCGCACGTGGCAAGAGTCTGTGCAGCCAGCGGTGCGAGGTGGCGAGCGACGCTGACAAGACTGCCATCGTGGCGAACGGTGGCGCCCCTGACGGTCCTTTTTGCACTATTTGGGCGACGCAGACGGGCATTTAATGCCTTTGTCCCCTGCCGTCAGGGTTAGGTAGGATACACTGTACAAGTAGTTGTACCAACCGCAATTCCTTTTCCATTTTTGCCCTTGTCTACGTTGCCACCTGTCGGAGACCCCTTCAGCATATAAAAGGAGGACCATGCGCAACGTAGAGGGGGGGTTGGAAGCCAGAAAAACACTCATGCTCAATCTCGTTAGCAGCTGGTGCGTACTGTAGCACTCAGTGCTCCCGAGAAAGAACTCAATACAATCAGACAAGCAGCAGTAGGAGTATTATCTCTCCGGAGAGCTCCGAAGCTGGGTAAAACTGCTCGTGTGCTTCGCCTCGATCCGCTCTTCGTGCGACCTCCGCCCCCCGCCGAACCGAAAGGGGCTCGGTCCGCCGGTTCCATAGGTGTTCGTGGATCAGCTTCCCCGACATCTTTGGCGCGCCAGGTAGGGGGCGTCGAGGTTGTGTGAACCTGATCCAGCGTTCACACGAGCTTGATCTTCATCTTCTTCATCGACATGCCACCGAAGAAGAAGACTTCGGCGGCAGCTGTTCCGTCCACGTCGATCCCACCACCACCGGAGCAAACGAGTGGTGGGGTAGACGCCGGCGGAAGAACAGCCATCGACGAGGGAGCTCATGGTGCCGCCAGGTCCAAGGACAAGGCTGCGCAGACCTCGGCGTCCGTACATGCACCGCGCCCATCTCAGGAGGCGCAGGACCGACAGCGTCATGGTATCCGCATTGCCATTCGTTCGTTGGACCAAGATCGAGCTAGTAGATCTCGGGGTGCTCAAAACCAGCATGCACGCCTGCGTGCTGGCACGAGCGAGACACAATCGCCTGGACGGGATACTGCTCCTTCTAACATAGTTAGAAGTCCGAGCATATCCCGCTCCTCGCACGGTTCACCACTGCCGCCCACCACTCCAGCAGAAGCCTTGGCGCGAGCTCAACTGCTCCTAGATTACCCTCCAACGGAAGACAAGATCGACGGATGGAGGGCCACCATTCAGAGTCTCATCGGCTTCGCCAACGGCGACACTCCGCGGCAGCCGAGTACATCGCTTCCACGGCAGAACTGCCAGGCACGAGCCGATGGCGACGAAACCGGTGGGGGTGCAACCACCATGCACTCTCCACCCCAAAGGCCAAGATTGCCGATTCGCCGGATCCACCTCGACAGCGACTCCACCGCATCATCAGATCCACGAGCTCGTCGCGATCAGCGCCAAGTTCTTCACGAACGACAGCAAGAAGACGCTCGTAATCGCATTGAGCGCCGAAGAGAAGCGCGGCGTCAATCGGACCAGCGCGCTGGGCCCTTTGTCGACATGCATGCGCCAGGGGAACCAGGCGACTTGCCGTACGCGGTAGGTTGCCCTGCGTTCACTCGTGAGCTGCGGCAAGTCCAGTGGCCCAGCACGAAGAATTTCAAGCCAGACGTACCAGAGAAGTACGACGGCAAGTCGCATCCGTCGGAATTCCTCAGCATCTACACCATCGCGGTGCAAGCTGCCGGGGGACGGGACGACAAGATCCTGGCCAACTACTTCCCGCTGGTGCTCAAGCCCAATGTCAGATCCTGGCTCATGCACTTGCCGGATAACTCCATATCCTCCTGGGCAGATCTATGCCATCAGTTTGTCGGTGCCTTTACAGGCGGCCACAAGCCTCATGGCCAAGAGAGTGACCTTCATCTGATCGCCCAGAAGGAAGAAGAGCCCCTGCGCAAGTACATTCAGAGATTCAGCCGCGTACAGCATAACATCCCAGATGTCCACCCTGCCACGGTAATCAGCGCATTCCATCAGAACATGCGAAACCGCAGGATGTGGGAGGAGATGGCGATGTGTAAGATCAGAGACGTCAGTGAGCTATATGCCCTGGCCGACAAGTGAGCACGTGCTGAGGAAGGGAGGAAACTCCCCGGAGAGAATATAGGAGCAGGAGGATCTGATAGTGAGCAGACTGCCCCGGCAAAGAGAAACCGGCGGCGGAACAACAGGAAGAAGAAAGGCAGAGATGTGCTAGTCGTTGAGCAGTCCGGCAACGAAGGTGGCGCCAAGAAAGCCAAAGCTGGTAGCTCCGGCAAGGAGATTGCCGCAGGCACCAACTACCAGGCTGTGGTGGTCGCCGACAAGCAGGACGGCACCAACAAGCAGTACTGCAAGATCCACCGCACCAAGGGCCATGACCTCCAGAGCTGCAAGAAGGTCGAACAGCTTATCGAGCAGCAAAAAGCTGAATACGAGCGACGCGACAAGGAGAAGGCCCAGGAAGGTGCTGGAGGAGCCGGCAAGAAACGCCCCGGCCGAGGAGGGCACCGCGGCAAGGCCAAGCAGCAGCAAGGAGACAGACCTCCCCGCGGCCGCGACAAGGATGAAGACGACAACGAAGATGAAGATATGGATGATGACGAGACCGATGAGCAGGAGTTCCAGAAAGCCACAGAGGTCCTATGCATTGACGGAGGTGCTTCTCTGCATACTTCACACCGCCAGCTCAAGCAGTGGGTGCGGGAAGTTAATGCGGCAGAACCACCCGTCGAGTCACGCAGGCCTCTGAAATGGTCCAGCACGCCTATCATCTTTGATATTGAGGACCACCCTGATCGCATAACTGCGGTCGGGTGCTTGCCGATGTTGGTTTCACCAACTATCCGCAACCTCAAAGTCACTAAGATGCTAGTTGATGGCGGGGCCGGCTTGAACCTGATCTCCTCCGCGGTACTCCAGAAACTCCAGATCCCTGATGGCGAGCTCGAAGAGACCGGCACGTTCCAAGGAATCAATCCGGGAAGGATCAAGCCGAAGGGAAAGATCACGTTGCCGGTGACATTTGGCAGCGAGTTAAATTTCAGGACTGAGAGGGTCACTTTTGACGTTGCTGACTTTCCATTGCCTTACAATGGGATACTCGGCCGTCCAGCACTCGCCAAGTTCATGGCAGCCTCTCACTATGCATACAACATGCTGAACATGCCAGGCCCGATAAGTGTCATCTCTGTCCCAGGCGACAAGAAGGATGCTCTTATCTGCGCCGACAAGATCTACCGAGAAGCAGCAGCCGCAACAGATCGCAAGTCACTTGCTGTTGAAGCTCCCGGGGCAAAGAAGAAGACCAAGTCCGGCAAGAGTTCTGATGCCCACTCCGGCAAGCGCACCTCTTCGGAGTGCTGCGCTACCGTCGAGGACGCACCATCGAGCTCCACCGGCAAGTGTAAGAAAACAATGGTAGCTCCACCTGAGACCAAGAAGGTGTCCGCCAAGGAGGATGGCACTGGTGGTACCTTCACCATCAGTGCCACTCTCGACCCTAAATAGGAAAGCGCGCTCGTTGCTTTCCTGCAGGCGAACGTCGACGTATTTGCATGGCAACCGTCTGACATCCCCGGTGTTCCCAGGAAAGTAATCGAGCACCATCTTGCCGTCTGTCCTCATGCGCGGCCCGTCAAGCAGAAAGTCAAGAAACAGGCAGTGGAGCGCCAAGAATTCATCGCGGAAGAAATCAAGAAATTGGAAGCAGCAGGCCTCGTCAGAGGAGTGCTCCATCCTACGTGGTTGGCCAACCCTATAGTTGTGCGCAAGGCAAACGGGAAATGGAGGCTTTGTATCGACTTTATGGATGTCAATAAAGCTTGTCCCAAAGACCCATTTCCCTTGCCGCGCATCGACCAGATTGTTGACTCCACGGCCGGATGTGACTTGCTTTCATTTCTTGATGCATACTCAGGATACCATCAGATCTTCATGGCAGAAGAGGATGAGGAGAAGACCGCATTCATCACCCCATGTGGCACTTACTGTTTCGTACGGATGACTTTCGGTTTAAAGAATGCTGGTTCAACATTTGCAAGGGTAGTCCATGACGCTTTTGAGCCGCAAATACACAGAAATGTGGAAGCCTACATGGATGACATAGTGGTCAAGAGCAAGGACAAGGCGACTCTGATTCAAGATTTAGACGAAACCTTTGCAAATCTGTGCAAGATCAACCTCAAGCTTAACCCCGAGAAGTGCATGTTTGGAGTCCCCTCCGGCAAGCTTCTCGGGTTCTTCGTGTCTCAGCGGGGAATTGAAGCCTATCCCGACAAGATCAAGGCCATTGAGCAGATTGAAGCTCCAAAGCGCGTCAAGGATGTACGAAGACTTGCCGGTTGCGTAGCTGCTCTCAGCAGGTTTATCTGTAGGTCTGCTGAGCACGCCCTGCCATTTTTCAAAATATTGAAAAAGGCAGGTCCAATGAAATGGACTCCGGAAGCGGAGGCTGCCCTGCAGGACTTAAAGAGATACCTGTCCTCCACTCCAACACTTGTCGCACCTAAGCCACATGAGAAGTTGCTGCTATATATAGCGGCAACCAATCAAGTGGTTAGTGCTGCGTTAGTAGCGGAGAGGGAGGCGGATGATGAGCCAGCAACCACGGCAGATGCATCCAGCGACAAGCAGGAGACTTCACCGGCAAGCTCTGGTCCCGACAAAGATGGATCTGCGCAGGCGCGTGAGAAGATGCAGAAAAGAATGTTGCAGCGCCCAGTTTACTTTGTTAGTTCCCTTCTGCAAGGGGCTAGGTCAAGGTACTCTGGTGTGCAGAAATTGCTTTTCGGCCTTCTCATGGCTTCGAGAAAGTTGCGCCATTACTTCCAAGCACATGAGATCACAGTCGTCACTAGTTTTCCGCTGAAGAGGATACTGCAAAATCCAGAAGCAACAGGCAGGATTGTCGAGTGGGTACTGGAACTGTCAAGCTTTGGCCTCAAGTTTGAGAGCACTTCAACTATCCAAAGCAGAGCATTGGCAGAGTTCATAGCAGAGTGGACGCCAACACAAGATGAAGAAGTTCCAGAAACAAGCATCCCCGTCATGGAAGCAAGCAAAGAATGGCTGATGTACTTTGATGGTGCTTTCTCGCTGCAAGGCGCCGGCACGGGCGTGCTACTTGTTGCACCCACCGGAGAGCACCTCAAGTACGTAGTCTAGATGCACTTTCCCAAGGAGCAAGCAACGAACAATACTGCAGAGTATGAAGGTTTGCTTGCCGGTCTCAGGATCGCAGCAGACCTTGGGATCAAGAAGCTCATTGTCATGGGTGACTCACAGCTTGTCGTCCGCCAAGTGAACAAGAATTATCAGAGTCCGTTGATGGAAGCCTACATTGATGAAGTGAGAAAGCTAGAGGAGCACTTTGACGGCCTACAGATGGAACATGTTCCAAGAGCTCAGAACGACATTGTCGATGGCCTGTCAAAGTGTGCCGCACTTAAGTTACCTGTGGAACCAGGGATCTTTGTGCTCAAGCTGACTCAACCATCTGTAACGCCATCAACTGGACAGAGCAAGAAGAGGAAGTTGATTTCTGGTAACTATTTTCCGGCAGAGCTCCCCGAAGCCGCCGCCAAGAAGGTCCTCAAGATCAACACCAAAGGTGCTGAGGAGCAGTCTACTCCGGCAAGCCTTAGGGTTTGTTCCGTTGAAGCAGACGCTCCCGACAAGTTTTGCTCCGGCAAGCTTGCCGAGGAACGTCAAGCTCCGGCTGAGCCGCAGGTTCTCGCCGTTGAAGCGGATGTTCCCGCAGCAGCAGATGTGCCTTTAGTCTTTGTTGTCGAGCCGCAAGCTCCAGCATGGGCACAGCAGATTGTCCGTTTCCTTCAGACAGGAGAACTTCCCGAAGAGCAAGAAGAAGCGGAAAGAGTAGCCCGGCAGTCAAGTATGTACCAGTTAGTCGACAACACACTATACAGAAGAAGACTCAACGGCGTGAAATTGAAGTGTATTCACCGGGAAGACGGACAAAAGCTGTTGGCAGAGATACATGGAGGCATATGTGGTCACCACATTGGCGCAAGAGCACTTGCCGGCAAAGCGTTCTGGCAAGGTTTCTTTTGGCCGACAGCCCTCCAGGATGCAACTGCACAAGTAACCAAGTGTGAAGCGTGCCAGTTCCATTCCAAGCGGATACACCAGCCGGCTCAAGCTCTCCAGACGATCCCTTTATCCTGTCCATTTTCGGTCTGGGGCTCGACATCCTTGGCCCTTTTCCCCGAGCTGTCAGGGGCTTTGAGTACTTGTACGTTGCAGTCGACAAGTTCACAAAGTGGCCGGAAGTGGAACCAGTGAGGAAGGTGACAGCACAGTCAGCAGTCAAGTTCTTTAGGTCGACTGTTTGCCGTTTCGGGATCCCTAACAGGATCATCACTGACAACGGCACGCAATTCACGAGCCGCACCTTCATGCAGTACGTCCAAGATCTTGGCGCCAAGGTCTGCTTCGCTTATGTTGCTCATCCGAGAAGCAACGGTCAAGCGGAGAGGGCAAATGCTGAAGTGCTGCGCGGGCTCAAGACCAGGACTTTCGACAGGCTGCGCAAGTGCGGAAGGAACTGGATTGAGGAGCTGTCGGTGGTTCTTTGGTCGATCAGGACGACGCCAAATCGAGCCACTGGCTAAACACCTTTCGCTCTAGTCTACGGAGCCGAGGCAGTTCTCCCCACGGAACTCGTATACAGATCACCTCGAGTGCTCGCTTATGATGAGCTTGAGCAAGAGCAGCTGCGACAAGATGACGCGCTGCTCCTTGAGGAGGACCGTCTTCAGGCTGCTGTACGAGCTGCTCGATACCAGCAAGCTTTGCGCCGCTACCATAGCCGCAAAGTTAATGCCAGAAGTTTCGAGGAAGGCGACCTTGTTCTTCGGCGCGTTCAGTCCGCCAAGAATTCCAACAAGTTGACGCCGAAGTGGGAAGGCCCTTACCGGGTGAAACGAGTCACTAGGCTTGGCGCTGTCCGCCTTAAGACCGAAGATGGCATTCCGGTGAGCAACTCCTGGAACATTGAGCATCTTCGTAAGTTTTACCCGTAGGGCGCGGTTGCCGGAATCTTTTCCGGCAACCACCTTTTGTACAAGTCTTGCCGATGTTGCATGTAATCCTTTGTACAAAGCCGGGCGCAGACCCCGTGCATAAGAAAAGCTCATGTGCTCCGCACATCTTGTCAATATCATGCTGTCTACATTATTTTTGCATGCGTTATCTGACACTTTGTGCAGCGCCTACCCCCGGTAAGCAATAACGAGCCGTAAGGCTCCATATCTTTATTTTCTCTTCTTTATTTTTCTCAAAAAGGAAAGGAAGGTTCCCTCGCACACAAGTTTGCCGAGGGGAAAGGAGAAGATAATGGTGTGGACTAGGCATCGTTCAAGGAAGTTTCGCCTTACCGGAAAGCAAACGACAAGAAAGCTAAGTTGCCAAAGTTTGAGCAATCAGTTTTAAATTCTTAAGTTATCTTCCTTGAACGACCGTACTTTGTATGAAAAACCTGTGCGCGGAGGAACCAACTCGTAGCTAGTTGCGCCCTTACTTTGTTTCGAGTCCGCTCAACAACTTAAGTGAGCTGCGACTAGTTGCGACAAGGTTTCTTGTCGGTAGCGGCACCGCCAGCAGGCTGCTGATGTCCCGCACTCAGCGCTCGCGGCTAAGGTGCCTGCACCGACAAGTTCCCTAAAAGCGTAGGGCAAAAACATACAAAGGAAGGAATCAAGTAAAGGAAATAACACAGCAATCTCTACCCAAAATAGAGTTATATTACAAGATAGCTTGTCGCAGCTCTAACAGATTGTTCTTATAACATGACCAGCAACGACAGGAAAAAGAGAAAATGGGCGGTCTAATCTACGCGATCACCCTCAACCCTCTTGATCTCGCTCACCTTGTCCACAATGGGTGCGACAAGGGCCTTGAGCGCTTCCAGATCAGCATCCGGCGGCAGGGACCTGAGGACGTTGGTGAGGTTGAGGCCTGGGTTGCGGAAGGCCACCTTCACCAGCACCTTTTGAAGAACTCCTGCGCAGATCTTGCGCGGCTCATCGGCCAGCTGCTTTGGGATCTTCTCCCGGAGTCGCTGGAGGGCTGTCGCCACGCCTTTGAAGAACAAGCTGAGCTTGGCGCTGGGTTGGAGGTGCTCGTCGGAAGAATACCCGAGGTCCTCCATCCCCAGCTGCGCCAGCTCCCTGTCGATGGCGGCAGTGACATTCACGAGACCCTTGGTCCAGTGCTCCACAGTCTCCCTAAAAGCATTCTCGGCGGCAGCAGCACTCGCCAGCAGCGCCTCGTCGGCCTTGATATTCTCCTCAAGGCCACTTCCTGCTCCCTGGCGCCGTCCAGCGTCTTGGTCAAAGTGGCCAGCTTCAACTCAAGATCTGCGTTGGAGTCCTTAGCGGCGCTAAGCTCTTTGCTCCTCTCAGCGAGACGACCCTGCAGCTCGCCATGAGCGGCGGCGTCCTTCTCGCGCTCACGCTTGAGCGCGGCAAGCTCCTCGCCGCTCGCCTTGAGATCGGCCTCCAGCTGCGCCGTCTTCGTCTCCATCTCCTTCTTGGCGGCCTCAGCAGCTGCGGCAGCATCCTTTGCTTCCTTGAGAGCCCCGCCAATTGCTTGCTCGCGCGCGGCAAGCTCCTCCTCGTGGCTGTCAAGGTTGACCTTGCGCTACGCCAACTCGCCTTCTTGCGTAGATAGCTTCTCGGCAGCGAGCCGCTGTTGCTCTTCGACCTCAGCCTTCTCGAGGAGGAAGGCTTTCCGCTGCTCGGCGACTTGCTCCCGCTCCTCTGCCAGGGATCGGAGAGCTTCCTGTCTGAGACCCCGGAGCTCCTCCGTGCGCTTCTCGATGTCCACTCCCGCCTTCGCGACAAGCGCTTCTCGGGATTCCAGCTTGGCCTGTCGGGCGCGGTAAAGCGACAACAGCTTCCGCAGCAGCCGCTCCTCCTCAGGCTCGTCGCTGCTACTGCTTGGTGCGTCGACCAGCGTCAGCCCAGCGGAGGCGAGCACCTCTCCATCCAAAATCTCTCCTTCGACCGACGCCCTGGAGCTTGATGCCCAGGGGAGCTTGAGGAAGATGCCGTCGCCGGCCTTCAAATAGGCGCCGGGCTGGGGCTCTTCGGAGCCTGGCGCTGCAGTAGCGGCGGAGGGATCGGCGGTCGGCGTAGCGCCTGACGCTCCTGCGGCCTCAGTGCCGTCAGTGCGATCGCCGGATCCCTCGCCAGCTTCTGCGGCGGCAGCCTTGGCGGCCTCTTCGCCGGCGGGATCATCAGCGCCGGCATCTCCTTCGGTGGCTACGGCATCGTCGGTGTTGCTGCGCGCATTCTCCTCGCCGGCGACCTCGGTTTCCATCGGATCCGTAGCAGATGGATCTGACGACCGAAGAGGGGAGAAAAGTCAAACAAATATCTAAAAAGAAAATCAGAAGAAGAAGAACCCAAGGGAAGATTTCAAGCAAGAGGATTACCTGTGCTAGGATCTGCGGTCATGGTCTCAACCATCGGGGGGTCGCCAGTGTTGTCCCTTGCCGGAGAACTATCCCTTGCCGGAGAATTCTCCCTTGCCGGAGAACGCTCCCTTGCCGGGGAATTCTCCCTTGGCGGTGTAGTCGAAGCAGATGGCATTTCGGGAGCGGCTTCCGGGCCCTCCTGGTGGGGCTGCTCTGCTCCTACACAAACCAACAGTTAGATATCAGCAAAGAAAGAGCAACCATGCGCGCCTGACAGCAGGAAGTAAACTATGTACTTACGCTGGGGGCTGCGCTGGGGGCTGCTTTGGGGAAAAGTTGCCGGGTCCGGCAAGATGGTCTCGGACACGCCCTCTACTGTCGCGGTGGGTTCGTCGCTCTCTGGGACAGAGTCCTGAAAAGGGATGGGTTCGGAGTAAAGCAAATCAGATACAAGGCAAAACAGCAAGAATTGAAGAACTACAAGTACAGCAAGGAATCTTACTCTTCTTCTTCCTCGTCGGAGGTGAGCGCGGAGAGATCGAAGTCCGGCTCACCTCCGGTGCGACGAGGTGGAGGAGTAGGCTCCCTTGTCCGCTTGGCAGGAGCAGTAGCGGTGGACCGGGAAGACCCCGCTCCAGTTTGTCGCAGCAGCGTGAGGCGCTCCCGCGGCAACAGTGCTTGCCGCGGTAGAGCGTGTCGCATGACATGGCGGATGTTGACTCGTCTGCCGCCCCGCTACGTCCACGGCCTTGCGGAGATGCCTTCTTGGTGGAGCTGGGGGCTCCGCTTGCGGCAAGCTGTCTGAAGGTTCGGGTCCGACAAGCTCTCCCTTGCCGGGCTCGCTCGACTCATCTTCGGGCCCGACAAGCTCTCCCTCGCCGGCAAACTCCTCGCGCTCGGCAAGGCTTGCCACCTCTGCTGCCTCTGCCTCCTCCACGGTGAATCCAAACTCACCCGCGGCAGCGGCTGCCGCCGCCTCTTCCAGCCTAGTGGTGATGCGCTGCATCTCCGCGTCGGTGGTGTCGCAAGTAAGGGTCTTCTGCTCGTCGGAGCGGACCGGCACTTCAACCAAGCCGTCAAAGAACTCCTGCACGATGGCGTCTGCCGGCTCTTGCCAAGTTGGAACAATTCCATGCGAGTCGCACAGCGGCATCATTGCACGGATGCGGTCGAGCGAGGAGTTGTTGCACAATGGAACGACACCCCTCGGCAACATGAATGGATGTTGAGGATCGCGCTTGAACAGTTCCAGGAGCATCGCGTCCAGCTCCAGGACAGTGAAGTTGAAGTTGAGGCCCGGGCGCAACCTCATGATATCCGCCGAGTTCTGGAACTCCCAGGCGGGTCTCCTCCTCTCCTGCAGGGGGGCGATGCGGCGGCGAAGAAAATCTGCGCCAACGGCGCCTACGGTGAGCCCGGCAAGCCTGAGGCGAAGGATCCGGGCAACGGCAATCTTCAGCCTATCGTCTTCCGGGGCCATGTTGCTCCAATCGTTGCCGCGCGCTATTGGGGCTTGTCACAGGGCGGTAAATGGCTACGGGTTCTCCTCGACAATCCAGCACCACTCTGCTCTCCATTCCTCCCACTTGCTGCGGAGCTCTCCCTCCAGATAAGCTTCCTTCTTGCCGACTCTCGAGATCCAGGCGATTCCGCCGGATAAAGGCTCTCCTCTCTCAACTCGGGGCATACAGAAGTGGCGAAAAAGAGCTACGTTTGGATGGACTCCGACAAAGTTTTCGCAGAGCTGTGCGAAAACTGCCATGGTCAGAACGGTGTTGGGGGTGAAGTCAAGGAGGCGGAACCCGTAGGTGTTCATGATGTCACAGAAAAATTCAAAGAAGGGCGGGCAGAGCCCGCAATAGAAGAACAACGCAAAGAAGGGGTATCCGTTCGGAGCCAGTTCCGAAGTGGCAGCCGGGAGTACCTTCGTGCGCGGATGCGCTCGCGTCTCCGTTGACCAGAAGAGGTAGTAGTACTCCCTCAGCTCCTTCGTGGCAAGCTGAGGGGGGAAGATGGCCCACTCCTTTCACAGCGCCGCGAGCCGCTGCGCCTCGACCGATTTCGCGCCCTTCCCCTTGTCGGCTTTCGGAGCCATGGAGGAGGTGCTGGGGGAGATTGACGGCGTTGGTGGTGCTGGTGGCAATGGGGGGCGGCGCGCTGCTCTCATTCGGCTTTGAGAAGAAGGGGGGAGCGGCGGAGATTTCCGAGATTGGAGTAGCAAACGGCGAGATGGGCGAACTGCCCCTGTTTCCCCTGCTTATAAAGAGGGAGGGGGCAGACATTCCGCCTTTCTGAATAAAGAAACCACCCACGATCTCTCCCAAGACGCCGCATTCGACGCGTGCCATTGAGGGAGGGCGCGGTGGATACGGAGTAAGATACGGCGTAACCCAGGCCGTGCATGCCCGTGCCCTGTTTTGGGCCTGGCCCAACAGCGCTCGGCACCATGTGTGGCCCAGGCCCGGGGGCTCCTGTCGGTCTACTAGAGTAGGGGTAACCTAGTATCCCGAACTTGTGCACGGGCAGTTGCAGCACACCGCGGCAAGGCTTGCCGGGCGACGGCCAAGGTCCTCCGTGGTTACCTTGGAGCCATTCAAGAACAAAGTATTCAAGCCAAGGAGACAAGGCCCCGGCAAGAGGAGCTTGCCGGGAAGGCCAACCAAGGCATCTAAAGGAACTTGCCGCGGCGCGCCACGCGTCCCGGCGAGGCCCGGTGAGCGACAAGCTTCCGGACGCGACAAGACAACAACCGCGGCAAGGTGCTTGCCGCGGCAAGCTACCACTCTGTACCCGCGCTCCAGCACATCCACCAACGTGTCGCCCTGGGGTCTTTCCAGGAGCGCGTGGCAAGAGTCTGTGCAGCCAGTCGTGCGAGGTGGCGAGCGACGCTGACAAGACTGCCATCATGGCGAACGGTGGCGCCCCTAACGGTCCTTTTTGCACTATTTGGGCGACGCAGATGGGCATTTAATGCCTTTGTCCCCTGCCGTCAGGGTTAGGTAGGATACACTGTACAAGTAGTTGTACCAACCGCAATTCCTTTTCCATTTTTGCCCTTGTCTACGTTGCCACCTGTCAGAGACCCCTTCAGCATATAAAAGGAGGGCCATGCGCAACGTAGAGCGGGGGTTGGAAGCCAGAAAAACACTCATGCTCGGTCTCGTTAGCAGCTGGTGCGTACTGTAGCACTCAGCGCTCCCGAGCAAGAACTCAATACAATCAAACAAGCAGCAGTAGGAGTATTATCTCTCCGGAGAGCTCCAAAGCTGGGTAAAACTGCTCGTGTGCTTCGCCTCGATCCGCTCTTCGTGCGACCTCCGCCCCGCCGAACCGAAAGGGGCTCGGTCCGCCGGTCCCATAGGTGTTCGTGGATCAGCTTCCCCGACACTTAGATAATCTTTCTAACATTTGGTCGATAAAAGGCAGAGGATAATGATCTTTTCTAGTTGCTTTGTTTAACTTTCTATAATCAGTTACCATTCTATAGCCTGTGACAATTCTTTGTTGAATAAGCTCATTCTTATCATTAGGAACAACAATAACACCTCCCTTCTTAGGGACACAATGAACATGACTTACTCATCTACTACCAACTATAGGATAGATTATACCGTTCTTTCATCCACAATGAACACCTCCCTTCTTAGGGCCAGAAGTTTCAATATTTTCGTTCTAACCACTTCTTTCATCTTCGGGTTTAACCGTCGTTAGTGATCAACAACGGGTTTAGCATCAGGTTCCATATTAATCTTGTGCTGACATAGAGTGGGACTAATGCCCTTAAGATCATCAAGAGTATATCCAATAGCAGCCCTATGCTTCCTTAGAACTTTCAATAATCTTTCTTCTTCATGTTCTGAAAGGTTAGCACTAATAATAACAGGATATATGTTTTTCTCATCAAGATAAGCATATTTCAAAGTGTGTAGCAATTGTTTTTATTCAAACACAAGATCACCTTTAGGTGGAGGAGGACCTCCTAAAGTTTCAATAGGTAAACTGTGTTTAAGCAGAGGTTTTTGTTCGAAAAAGATTCTATCTATTTCATTTCTTTCACGCATATGCAAGTCATTTTCATGGTCTAGCAAGTATTGTTCCAAAGGATCAGTAGGAGGTACATCAATAGAAGCAAGACCAATAATTTCATCCTTACTAGGCAAATCTTTCTTATGAGGTTGTCTACTAAACTTGGAAAAATTAAATTCATGAGATTCATCACCAAAGCTAACACCGATAGTTTGTTTCTTGCAATCTATTTTGGCATTAACGGTGTTCAAGAAAGGTCTACCAAAAATAATGGGACAAAAGTCATCTTGTGGGGAGCTAAGAACAAGAAAATCAGTAGGGTATTTTATTTTCCCACACAAGACTTCAACATCTCTAAGAATCCCAATTGCTGATATAGTATCTCTATTGGCACGTTTAATAGTGACATCTATGCCTCCTATTTCATCTTGTGCTATTACATTCTTAATTTCCTTATATAAGGAAAAAGGAATAGCACTCACACTAGCACGTAGGTCACATAACCCATCATAACAGTGATCTCCTATCTTAACTGACACAACATGCTTGCCAACAATTGGTCTATGTTTATCTTTTTATTCAGGTTTGGCAATTCTAGATGCTTCATCACAAAAGTAAATAACATGCCCATCAATATCACAGAAGTAAATAACACTAGTTTCAACTCCGATTCGTTCAGCTGGTTTGGGTGTTCTAACATAACTTTTGTTAACCACAGTTGAAGCTTTAGCATGTTCCTTCATCCTAACAGGGAAAGGTGGTTTCACAATATAAGCAGTGGGAACAACTAGATCAACATTGTAAATGATAGTTTCTTCTTTAGCTTTTACCGGTTCTTTAACTTCTTCTTTAATTTGTGGGAGATATTTAAACAACTTCTCCTTAGGGAGATCAACATGAGTAGCAAAAGATTCACAAAAGGAAGGTACTATCTCAAAGTCAAGTCCATATTTAGTGCTAAACTTTTGAAAACCATCGGTATTCATAAAAGATTTAACACAATTAAACTTAGGTTCAATACCTGACTCTTTACCTTCATCGAGTTCCCAATCTTCAGAGTTGCATTTAATTCTTTCTAAAAGATCCCACCGGTATTCAATAGTCTTATTCATAAAAGAACCAATACAAGAAGTATCGATCATGGATTGATCATTATGAGAAAGCCGAGCATAAAATTTCTGAATGTTAATTTCTCTCGAGAGCTAATGATTGATCATGGATTTAACACAATGATGAACTAGATGCATAGGATATTTTTTTGATGAAATTCCAATTTCAACCGATTCCAGTTCCAAGATCCAATATCATCGCATAGCCTATACCATGTCAATGCTTTTCCCTTCAAAGATAAAGGGAAAACCTTCTTCTTAGATTCATCTCCTGGCAAACCTGGAAGCTTAAACAATCCACAAATTTCATCCACGTATACCAAGTGCATATCAGGATGTTCGGTTCCATCTCCTACAAAAGGATTAGCTAGAAGTTGTTCTAACATACCCGAAGGAATTTCATATTCAATATTTTCAGTAGGCGTAGTAGGTTGAGGGGAAACTAATTGTGGTTCCGGTCGAGGTGAAGATAGCCTGAAAAAAAAACCTCAAAGAATTGTTTTCCATAGTAGCAAGTGACAATAAATTTCAGCATGTAGTAATAATGTTTCCTTACCAATTTCCACTTACCAAGAATGCTTCACTCCCCGGCAATGGTGCCAGAAAATAGCCTTGATGACCCACAAGTATATGGGGTCAATTGTATCCTTTTTGATACGTAAGAGTGTCGAACCCAACGAGGAGCAGAAGGAAATGACAAGTGGTTTTCAGCAAGGTAATGTCTGCAAGTGCTAAAATTGTAAGTAGCGGAGTAGTTTGATAGCAAGATAATTTGTAAGGAGCAAGTAACGATAGGTGGGTTGTGCCCACCTGGTGGCCCCCATATGGTACTTATTTGCTCAACTAATTCTTAAATATTCCATAAAAAATCCTTGAGAAGTTTCAGCTCATTTGGAGTTGTGCAGAATAGGTAGCTTGACGTAGCTTTTTCAGGTCCAGATTTCCAGCTGCCAGAATTCTCCCCCTTTGTGCATACCTTGCATATTATGAGAGAAAAGGCATTAGAATTACTCCAAAAAGCATTATTATACAATAAAACAACATAAATAATAGTAGGAAAACATGATGCAAAATGGACGTATCATGTACGTGTGTGGGATGAGCACAAACAACAGGAATTTAACCTACATGGATTGCTGTTTGTAACCATCAATGATTGGCCTGCTCTTAGTAACCTTTCAGGACAGACAAACAAGGGATACCACGTGTCCATGCACTGTTTAGATGACACCGAAAGTATATACCTGGACAAATGCAGGAAGAATGTGCACCTGGGGCATCGTCGATTTCTTCCGACCAACCATCAATGTCGAAACAAAGGCAAGCATTTCAAAGGCGAGGCAGATCACCAGAAGAAGCCCGCCATCTGTACCGGCGATCACATACTTGATATGGTAAAAGTAATCTTTGGAAAGGGTCCCGACGGACTATCTGTTCTGAATGACGCTGAGGGACGCACACCCATGTGGAAGAAGAAATCTATATTTTGGGACGTACCCTACTGGAAAGACCTAGACATCCACTCTTCCATCGACGTGATGCACGTGCCGAAGAATCTTTGCGTGAACCTGCTAGGCTTCTTGGGCGTGTATGGGAAGACAAAAGATACATCGGAGGCATGGGAGGACCAGCAAGGTGTGCACGAAAAATACGGCATGCCTCCAAAGTAGTATGAAGGTTGAGGGAGTCCTGGATTAGGGGTTGTCCGGATGGCCGGACTAAGACCTTTGGCCGGACTCCCGGACTATGAAGATACAAGATTGAAGACTCCATCCCGTGTCCGAATGGGACTTTCCTTGGCGTAGAAGGCAAGCTTGGCGATACTATATGAAGATCTCCTCCCATTGTAACCGACTCTGTGTAACCCTAGCCCTCTCCGGTGTCTATATAAACCAGAGAGTTTTAGTCCATAGGACGAACAACAATCATACCATAGGCTAGCTTCTAGGGTTTAGCCTCTCTGATCTCGTGGTAGATCTACTCTTGTACCACCCATATCATCAATATTAATCAAGCAGGAGTAGGGTTTTACCTCCACCATGAGGGCCCGAACCTAGGTAAAAACATCGTGTCCCTTGTCTCCTGTTACCATACGGCTAGACGCACAGTTCGGGACTCCCTACCCGAGATCCGCCGGTTTTGACAATGACATTGGTGCTTTCATTGAGAGTTCCTCTGTGTCGTCGCCTTTAGGCCCGATGGCTTCTTCGCTCGTCAATCGTGATGCGGTCCGGGATGAGACTTTTCTCCCCGGACAGATCTTCATATTCGGCGGCTTCGCACTGTAGGCCGACTCGTTTGGCCATCTGGAGCAGATCGAAAGCTACGCCCCTGGCCATCAGGTCAGGTTTGGAAGCTTAAACTACACGGCCGACATCCGCGGGGACTTGATCTTCGCCGGATTCGAGCCACAACCGGGCGCGCCGCACTGTCACGATGGGCATGATTTAGCTCTGCCGCCGGACAACGCCCAGAGCGTCGCTCAGGTGTTCACTCCGACCATTAGCTCGGAGCCCACTGCGCTAGTCGGGGATGGACGGTTGGACGATGCCCCGGAAGCTGTAACCTCTACGGTGATAGAACCGGATACCAGCCTAGTCCTTCGCAAGGTCCGTGACTCCAAGGTGCCGGACTCCGCTCCGGACTCCGTAAATCCCGCACCTCTTCCGATTAAGCCCGATTGGGCTCTGGTCATGGAGTTCACCGCCGCGGACGTCTTTCAGCACTCGCCTTTTGGCGATATCCTGAATTCGTTAAAGTCTCTCTCTTTGTCAGGAGAGCCCTGGCCAAACTACGGCCAACACGGTTGGGATACGGACGACGAAGAAATTCGAAGCCCACCCACCACCCACTTTGTAGCCACTGTCGACGATTTAACCGACATGCTCGACTTTGACTCTGAAGATATCAACGGCATGGATGCCGATGAAGGAGACGATCAAGAACCAGCACCTATAGGGAACTGGAAAGCCACCTCGTCATATGACATATACATGGTGGACACCCCTAAAGCAGGGAATGGCGAGGAAAAAACGGAGGATGATCCCTCCAAGAAGCAACCCAAGCGCCGACGTCAGCGGCGCCGCTCTAAGTCCCGCCAAAGCAAAAACGGCGATTCCGGCACCGGAGATAACAACACGCCGGACAGTGCCGAAGACAACCCCCTCCAGTAGGATTCAGTGCAGGAGGACAAAGGAGCCAGCCCTCATGAGAGAACGGCCGACAGAGAGGTTGAGAACGACAATTATACGCCTCCCTTCGAAGACGAGGCAAACCTCGACGATGACGAATTCGTCGTGCCAGAGGATCCTGTCGAACAAGAGCATTTCAAACGCAGGCTTGTGGCCACGGCAAGCAGCCTCAAGAAGAAACAGCATCAGCTTAGAGCTGACCAAGACTTGCTAGCCGGCAGATGGACCGAAGTCCTGGCGGCCGAAGAGTATAAACTAGAACGCCCCTCCAAGAGCTACCCAAAGCGCAGGCTGCTACCCCAACTTGAGGAGGAAGCAACTAAACATAAATCACCAGCGTACGATGCGCCTGATCGGCCACCCCGCGGCCGCGATAGAGAGGCCTTCAGGCCCTCGACCCAAGCCGCACCCCGGCACCGCTCAAAACATACCAGAGTACGGGGAGAAGCAACAGACCTGCAAGACATCTTGGAGAATAAGGCAAGGCAAACAATATCGATCTACGGATCGCATGGGCGCCCCGCTTCACGTGACGCTAGCCGTCACGCCGGACATAATAAGTACGGCCCGGCCGAATACAACAGACCAAGCTCATCCGAGCTGCGTGGTGATATAGCCCAGTACAGGGGCGCCGCACACCCACTATGCTTCACAGACGAAGTAATGGATCATCAATTCCCCGAGGGCTTCAAACCCGTAAATATCGAATCATACGATGGCACAACAGATCTTGCGGTATGGATCGAGGATTATCTCCTTCATATCCACATGGCCCGTGGTGATGATCTACACGCCATCAAATACCTCCTGGTCAAGCTTAAAGGACCAACTCGACATTGGCTTAACAGCCTGCCAGCAGAGTCAATTAGTTGTTGGGAGGACCTGGAATCCGCATTCCTTGACAACTTCCAGGGCACTTATGTGCGACCACCAGACGCTGATGACCTAAGCCACATAATCCAGCAGCCAGAGGAATCGACCAGACAATTCTGGACACGGTTCCTCACCAAGAAAAACCAAATAGTCGACTGTCCGGACGCCGAGGCCCTCGCAGCCTTCAGGCACAATATCCGAGATGAATGGCTTGCCCCGCACCTAGGACAGGAAAAGCCGAAATCTATGGCAGCCCTCACGACACTCATGACCCGCTTTTGTGCGGGAGAAGACAGCTGGCTAGCTCGTAGCAATAACATAACCAAGAGCCCTGGCACTTCGGATACCAAGGACAACAATGGCAGGTCACGTCGTAACAAGCATAAGCGTCGCATTAACGGCGATAATACTAAAGATAGAATAGTCGACGCCGGATTCAGAGGCTCTAAACCCGGTCAATGAAAGAAGCCATTCAAAAGACACCCTCCGGGCCCATCCAACTTAGACAGGATACTCGATCGCTCGTGCCAGATACACGGCACCCCCAAACAGCCAGCCAATCACACCAACAAGGATTGTTGGGTTTTCAACTAGGCAGGCAAGTTAAGTGCCGAAACAAGAGACAAGGGGATGCATAGCGATGACGAGGAGGAGCCTCGGCCGCCGAACAACAAAGGACAAAAGGGATTTCCCCCGCAAGTTCGGACGGTGAACATGATATACGCAACCCACATCCCCAAAAGGGAGCGGAAGCATGCTCTCAAGGACGTCTATGCGTTGGAGCCAGTCGCCCCAAAGTTCAACCCATGGTCCTCCTGCCCGATCACCTTCGATCGAAGGGACCATCCCACGAGCATCCGTCACGGCGGATTCGCCGCATTGGTCCTAGACCCAATTATCGATGGATTTCACCTTACCAGAGTCCTAATGGACGGCGGCAGCAGCCTGAACCTGCTTTACCAGGACACAGTGCGAAAAATGGGCATCGATCCTTCAAGGATTAAACCCACAAAGACAACCTTCAAAGGCGTCATACCAGGTGTAGAGGCCAGCTGTACAGGCTCGGTTACACTCAAAGTGGTCTTCGGATCCCCAGATAACTTCTGGAGCGAAGAGTTAATCTTCGACATAGTCCCATTCCACAGCGGCTATCACGCCCTGCTTGGACGAACCGCATTTGCAAAATTCAATGCGGTGTCGCACTACGCATATCTCAAGCTCAAGATGCCAGGACCTCGCAGAGTCATCACGGTAAACGGAAACACCGAACGCTCTCTCCGAACGAAGGAGCACATGGCGGCCCTGGCGGCGGAAGTACAGAGTAGCCTCTCAAGGCAGTTCTCCAATCCAGGCGTCAAACGTCCGGACAACGTCAAGCGAGCCCGAAGTAACCTACAAGAAATCCGGCTGGCACGTTCCGAGCAAGCATAGCAGTGCGGCCCCAACCCCAGCCCCCGCCAAATGGCGATACTGGTACCACGCGTACATAATTACGCCTTAGAGATACCATGGGCATAAGGGGAGGGGCACAACTACGGCACGCCCATAATGCGGCTCAACCGCACTAAGGGCCTCCCTATTTCGCCGTTTTCCTTTTTACACACTTTCAGGACCCAACTATTCGGAAGGCCTGTCCGGCAATACACTCGCCAAACACACGATGCAACAGCCAGGGAGAGAGCAAGCCACGTCAAACGTCCAGGTGGTCTCTATAACGAGTTTAATACCTGTTTTACTTACAATCCCGCAGCTTGCCCCTGGAGGGGAACATGTCAAATACTCCCATCTCTTGCTTATCGCACTTCTTGTATCGTTCTGCTTTCGCAGCAGCCATTTTTTAATAAAAAATATATAGCTCTTATCTATTATTGTACTTATCTATTTTTTATATACAAATATGTTCAGTCATGACATTCTGCAACCGTACACTTTGGTACGGACAATACACCAGGGGCTTAAAACACCCCATAACATGGTGTGAGAAGACCGAACACTCTCATGAGTGCGGCACCCCGAACTTATAGCACTATATGCATCGGCTCCGAATCATGTCTTTGGTCAATAGTTGGGTTTGCCCGGCTCCCATGTTTCGGTACCTTACATTCCACAATGTTGGCTAAGGTAGCGCTGGGAGAACTACTGTGATTGTGCCGCAGTTGAGATGGGTTAACACCTCAGTAGAGAAAGCTAAAACTGACTGTCATGATAGTGCGAGAGACCGGTCGCTGTTCGCGAGGTTTTACGAGTCCTTAAAGACTTATGCCGCTTAGAGCGAGGAACCGGACTTATCCGGCCTAGGCGTGGATAGCGCCCCGAACTCGGTCTTCCGAATACTAGGGGCTTTGCCGAAATTTAAAATTATAGAATTCTATGGCTATGTGAGAGCGATAAAGCATTATAAGTCCGACGGCCTGGTTCGTTGTGCTGAACGCCTCCCTAGATGGACCCAAGAATCGGAACAAGAGCGCTCAGGTTTATCCCGAACACCCCAGCACTGGTGGCATGGGGGTCGAAGCCGATGACTTGCATCTCTCAGATTTGATAAACAGCCGCAGAGAAGGTAATATTTTAAATGAACAAGCGTTGCTTAACGCATATGAACAAAGTTTCAGCGTACAGGATAACAAATGCGAGTCTACTCAAAAATTACATCTTTGGAGCACTCATCCGCTATACGGCGGGCACCCTTCAGAACGCCATTATAATACATCTCGAGCGTAAGATACTCCTTGCATCGCGGTGGCGCGTCCGTCAAAAGCTTCTCCGCGTCTAGCTTGCCCCAGTGCACCTTAGCACGGGCAAGGGCCCGACGGGCGCCTTCAATGCAGACGCAGCACTTGATCACCTCGATCCACGGACAAGCGTCCACCAGCCGCCGCACCAAACCGAAGTAGCTCCAAGGCATGGCTCCCCCAGGCCATAGCTGAACTACGAGACCCTTCATGGCCTGTTCAGCCACCTTGTGGAGCTCGACCAACTGCTTCAGCTGGTCGCTCAGGGACACCGGATGTCCGGCCTAAGCATATTGATACCAGAACACCTTCTCCGTCGAGCTCCCCTCTTCGGCTCGGTAGAATGCAGTAGCATCAGACACACTACAGGGCAGATCGGCGAACGCTCCTGGAGAGCTCCAGATTCGGGTAAGTAACAGATAATTTACTTTTATATTCTTCCTTTGCATAAAGAATGCCTTACCCGCCGCTATCTTCTTCATCGCCTCGATCTCCTGAAGGGCCTTCTGTGCTTCGGCCTTAGCGGTCTTGGCACTCTCAAGAGCCAAGGCAAGCTCGGACTCTCGAGTCTTCGAGTCACGCTCCAAACTCTCGTGTTTTTTCACGAGAGCCTGGAGATCTTTCCGCACCTCCGCCACCCGCGCCTCCTGCTTCTCTCGCTCGGTGCGCTCCAAGGCCGCACTCTTTTCGGCCTTAGAGACCGCCTCCTTCAGGGTCGCCACCTCGGTCATGGCTCCTGCAACATTTACGTTGGTCCTGTCATTATTTGCAACCAAGTATTTCTATATACATTTACAGGCGGTACTATGTACCCTCTTTAGCCTCGAGCTGCTTCTTGGCACGGCCGAGATCGCTCTCGGACTGCTCGAGGCTTTCCTTCAATGCATTGACCTCCGCAGTCAGTGCGGCAGAGGTCAGCAGCGCAGCCTGCATTCCCATATTGACACATTTCTATTAGACTCCTGCGTATATCTTTTTAGATCCTCAGCTCGGCTTTTCTTTCCGAACGCTGAACTAAGCGTCAGGGGCTACTGTCTATGCGGTAAAAAATTTATATGTTTTTTAACACATACCTCAAAGCCTGTTAACAGGCTTCTACAGGCTTCCGTCAGCCCGCTCTTGGCGGACTGAACCTTCTGAATCACCGCACTCATGATAGTGCGGTGTTCCTCGTCGATGGAAGCGCCATTAAGCGCCTCCAGCAAATTGGCCGGCGCCTCCGGATGGACGGAGGTCACCGGCATCGTAGGCTTACCTTCCTTATGAAGGTGTCGCCTGTCGGGCTCCGGAACCATCGACGGTTCCGGACCAGTGTCCGGCCCGGGGCCAGACTTAGATCCCTCCGGAGCTTTACCCCCTTTGGGCCTGGAGTCCGGGAGGTTACCTTGTGGCGCCTCCAGGACCACCTCCTCCCGGTTTTGCCCCTTTCGGGACTCCACCTCAGCGTTGTCTGTAGGGAGAGGGGAGGAGGACGTCGGAAGTGAAGCGCTATTCACATCCGACGAGTCCAGGGATCCACTTGACGAATCGCTGAGCTGAGCCCGGGGCGGACTGCATCATTAAAGTTAGCATCAGAAGGAACCATGCATCATAGGAGCGCCATAAGTTATTCGGATATCCGGATACTTACGATTTTGCCAGGGGCTTGACCCTGGGTGGCCATTCCTCCCCGCCGTCCTCGCCATCCGAGGCGTAGTCCGGCAGAGGGGTCTTCCCCTTCTTGGACCCTCCGGCCTCCCCAGTTGGGGCGGCCTTCCTTTTCTTTCCTCCCTTCGCGGGAGGGCGAGAGGCTTCTTCTTCTTCTTCCTCTTCCTCCTCCTCGTCCTCCGAGGCGGAGGGTGCTTCGGGGTCGTCGGGCGATGAATCCGACACCACCGGGCGCCGGGAACTCTTTCGGGTCCCCGTGGCCTTCTCCTTGGGCTTCTTCTCCGGCACCACATGAGGTGCCGGAACCAGTAGCTTCGCCAAGTGTGTGTCTGCTGGGCCTTCGGGCAAAGGTGTCGGACAGTCAAACTGTCCGGATGTCCTCTTCCAGTCCTGTCAAAGGAACGGGAGTTTAGATCCCACATAAAGTCATAATATGAAATTCGGGTGTCCCGTAAGGGACTAAATGTAAGCTTACTTCGGAGGCTTGACGTTTGACGCAGAATCCGCGATCCTTGGTGACTGGAGGGGAGACCTCGGAACTCTTGAAAAGCACCTTCTAGGCGTCCTCGTGCTTCGTTTCAAAGAGTCGGGATAGAGTCTAGTGCTGGGCCGGGTCGAACTCCCACAAATTGAAGTCCTGTCTTTGACATGGGAGGATCCGGCGGAAGAGCATGACCTGGACTACGTTGACAAGCTTGACCTTCTTGGTCACCAGGTCTCGAAGGCAGGTTTGGAGTCCATTCACCTCTTCCGGATTACCCCATGACAGGCCCATCTCTTTCCAAGATGTGAGCCAGGTGGGGATGCCGGATCGAAATTCGGGGGCCGCTGCCCACTTAGGGTCACGCGGCTCGGTGATGTAGAACCACCCCAATTGCCACCCTTTGATGGTTTCCACGAAGGCACCCTCGAGCCAAGTGACGTTGGCCATCTTGCCCACCATAGCGCCTCCGCACTCTGCTTCTCGGACTTTCACAACCTTCGGCTTGACGCTGAAGATCTTCAGCCATAGGCCAAAGTGAGGCTGGATGCGGAAGAAGGCCTCGCACACAACGATAAACGCCGAGATATTGAGGATGAAGTTCGGGGACAGATCGTGGAAGTCCAGGCCGTAGTAGAACATGAGCCCCCGGACGAACGGGTGAAGAGGAAAACCCAGACTGCGGAGGAAATGTGGAAGAAAAACAACCCTCTCGTGGGGCTCAGGGGTGGGGATGAGTTGCCCCGCATCGGGAAGCCAGTGCGTGATGTCGTCAGACAGGTACCTGGCCTTCCTCAGTTTCTTGATTTGCCCCTTCGTGACGGAGGAGGCCATCCATCTGACTCCCGCTCCGGACATGATTGGAGAAGGTTGAGGTGGAAGTGCGGGCTTGGGCGCTGGAGCTCAAGCGCGCAGGGACAGATAAGCAGAGGAGGAAGAAGGCGTGAATGGAAAGGGTGGATTCTTATCCCCTTATATGGGTGGCCGAAACTACGAGCCCCCACCGGCCTAGTAAAACTCGCTTATCTCCCAAGCGCCGTGGTTAATGGCACGGTTGGGTTACCCACGCCCGTATTAATGAGAATCCCGGAATAAGGGGACACGATCTCTACTTTGACAAGACGTGCCAGGGAAACCGCCTCGCTAAACGCGCTGAGGTGGAACAGTAAAACGATTCGAATGAAGGCCTGGCCATGACGTCATGCTATGGAATACGACAGCAGATCCGACTGATGCAAATATTATTCTCTCTTCGGTGGAATGTGGAACTTATTTTGCAGAGCCGGACACTACCCTGGTGTTCAACATCTTCTATGGAATATTCAGAGGAGGAACCCGCCTTGCAATGCCGAAGACAACTTGCACGCGGACTCGTCGTCATTGAAGCCTGGTTCAGGGGCTACTGAGGGAGTCCTGGATTAGGGGGTGTCCGGATGGCCGGACTAAGACCTTTGGCCAGACTCCCGGACTATGAAGATACAAGATTGAAGACTCTGTCCCGTGTCCGTATGGGACTTTCCTTGGCGTAGAAGGCAAGCTTGGCGATACAATATGAAGATCTCCTCCCATTGTAACCGACTCTGTGTAACCCTAGCCCTCTCCGGTGTCTATATAAACTGGAGAGTTTTAGTCCATAGGACGAACAACAATCATACCATAGGCTAGCTTCTAGGGTTTAGCCTCTCTGATCTCGTGGTAGATCTACTCTTGTACTACCCATATCATCAATATTAATCAAGCAGGAGTAGGGTTTTACCTCCATCGTGAGAGCCCGAACCTGGGTAAAAACATCGTATCCCTTGTCTCCTGCTACCATCCGCCTAGACGCACAGTTCGGGACCCCCTACCCGAGATCCACCGGTTTTGACACCGACAAAGGTCCTGCCAGCTACGCTCTTACCAAAGAAGAGAAGGAAATCTTCTTTGAATGCCTTCTTAGTATGAAGGTCCCGTCTAGCTTCTCATCGAATATAAACGGAATAATAAATATGCCAGAGAAAAAGTTCCAGAACCTAAAGTCTCATGACTGCCACGTGATTATGACACAACTGCTTCCGGTTGCATTGAGGGGGCTTCTACCGGAAAACGTTTGATTAGCCATTGTGAAGCTATGTTCGTTCCTCAATGCAATCTCTCAAAAGGTGATCTATCCATAAATCCTACCAAGGTTAAGGAGTGATGTGGCACAATGTCTTGTTAGTTTCGAGCTGGTCTTCCCACCATCCTTCTTCAATATGATGACGCATGTCCTAGTTCATCTAGTTGACGAGATTGTCATTCTGGGCCCTGTATTTCTACACAATACGTTCCCCTCTGAGAGGTTCATGGGAGTCCTAAAGAAATATGTCCGTAACCGCGCTAGGCCAGAATTAAGCATCTGCATGGGCCATCAAACAGAGGATGTCATTGGGTCTTGTGTTGACTTCATTCCTGACCTTAAGAAGATTGGTCTCCCTCAATCGCGGTATGAGGGGAGACTGAGTGGAAAAGGCACGCTAGGAGGGGACTCAATAGGGACGGACATTCTTGGTCTCAAATACACTACACAGTTCTACAGAATTCTACCTTGGTGACCCCGTATGTCGATGAATGATACGTCCATTTTGCATCATGCTTTTCTATCGATATTTATTGCATTATGGGCTGTTATTACACGTTATGTCACAATACTTATGGATATCTCTCTTATTTTACAAGGTTTTACATGAAGAGGGATAATGCCGGCAGTTGGGATTCTGGGTTGGAAAAGGAGCAAATATTGGAAACCTATTCTGCACAGCTCCAAAAGTCCTGAAACTCCACGAAAATAATTTTTAGAATTAATAAGAATTATTGAGCGCAAGAAGTACCAGAGGGGGCCCACACCCTAACCACGAGGGTGGGGGGTGCCCACCCCTACTGGGCGCGCCCCCTGCCTCATGGGCCCCCTGTTGGCCCTCCGGTGCCCATCTTCTGCTCTATGAAGTCTTTTACCCTGGAAAAAATCATAACCAAGCTTACTGGGCGAAACTCCGCCGCCACGAGGCGGAACCTGGGTGGAACCAATCTAGGGCTCTGGCGGAGCTATTCTGCCGGGAAACTTCCCTCCGGGAAGGGGAAATTATCACCATCGTCATCACCAACGATCCTCTCATCGGGAGGGGGTCAATCTCCATCAACATATTCACCAGCACCATCTCCTCTCAAACCCTAGTTCATCTCTTGTATCCAATCTTTGTAAACCTCAGATTGGTACCTGTGGGTTGCTAGTAGTGTTGATTACTCCTTGTAGTTGATGCTAGTTGGTTTATCTGGTGGAAGATCATATGTTCAGATCCTTAATGCATATTAATACCCCTCTGATTATGAACATGAATATGCCTTGTGAGTAGTTACGTTTGTTCCTGAGGACATGGGTGAAAAAGTCTTGCTATTAGTAGTCATGTGAATTTTGTATTTGTTCGATATTTTGATGAGATATCTGTTGTCTCTCCTCTAGTGGTGTTATGTGAACGTCAACTACATAACACTTCACCATTATTTGGGCCTAGAGGAAGGCATTGGGAAGTAATAAGTAGATGATGGGTTGCTAGAGTGATAGAATCTTAAACCCTAGTTTATGCATTGCTTCGTAAGGGGCTGATTTGGATCCACTTGTTTCATGCTATGGTTAGTTTTACCTTAATACTTCTTTTCTAGTTCCGGGTGCTTGCAATAGGGGTTAATCATAAGTGGTATGCTTGTCCAAGAAAGGGAAGTACCCAAGCACCGGTCCACACACATATCAAATTATCAAAGTAACGAACGCGAATCATATGAGCGTGATGAAAACTAGCTTGACGATAATTGCCATGTGTCCTCGGGAGCGTTTTTCTCATTATAAGAAATTGTCCAGGCTTCTCCTTTGCTACAAAAAGGATTAGGCCATCTTTCTGCACCTTATTTACTTTCATTGCTTGTTACCCGTTACAAATTATCTTATCACAAAACTATCTGTTACCTACAATTTCAGTGCTTGCAGAGAATACTTATTGAAAACCGCTTGGCATTTCCTTCTGCTCCTCGTTGGGTTCGACACTCTTACTTATTGTAAGGACTACGATAGATCCCCTGTACTTGTGGGTCATCAAGACTCTTTTCTGGCGCCGTAGCCGGGGAGTGAAGCGCCTTTGGTGAGTGGAACTTGGTAAGGAAACATTTATATAGTGTGCTTAAATTTTCTGTCACTTGTTACTATGGAAACTAATCCTTTGAGGGGCTTGTTCGGGGTATGTTCGCCCCGACCAGTAGAGCAAAGAGTTGCTCCTCAACCTACTAAACCTACTGATAATGTTTACTTTGAAATTCCTTCGGGTATGATAGAGAAACTGCTAGCTAATCACTTTGAAGGAGATGGAACATTGCATCCCAATTTACAACTTATCTATGTGGATGAAGTTTGTGGATTATTTAAGCTTGCAGGTATGCCCGATGATGTTGTTAATAGGAATGTCTTCCGTTTATCTTTGAAGGGAGATGCATTGACATGGTATAGGCTATGTGATGATACGGGATCTTGGGACTATAAACGATTGAAATTGGAATTTCACCAGAAGTTCTATCCTATGCATCTTGTTCATCATGGTCGTAACTACATATATAATTTCTGGCCTCGCGAAGGAGAAAGCATCGCTCAATCTTGGGGGAGGCTTAAGTCAATGTTATATTCATGCCCCAATCATGAGCTCTCAAAAGAAATGATTATTCAAAAAAATTATGCTCGGCTTTCTCTCAATGATCGCACCATGCTCGATACTTCTTGTGCTGGCTCTTATATGATGAAGACTATTGAATTCAAGTGGGATTTATTTGAAAAAATTAAACGTAATGCTGAAGATTGGGGTTCCGACGATGGTAAGGAGTCAGGTATGACACTTAAGTTTGATTGTGTTAAGTCTTTTATGGATATCGATGCTTTTCGTGGATTTAGCACTAAATATGGACTTGACTCTGAGATAGTAGCTTCTTTCTATGAATCATTTGCTACTCACGTTGATCTCCCTAAGGAGAAGTGGTTTAAATATAATCCTCCCATTGAAGTAAAAGTAGTTGCACCTGTTACAGTTGAAGAAAAGGTTATAACTTATAATGATCCTATTGTTCCTACTACTTATGTTGAGAAACCACCTTTCCCTGTTAGGATAAAGGATCATGCTAAAGCTTCAACTGTGGTTCATAAGAGTAATACTAGAACATATACACCTCCTGAGCAAATTAAAGTTGAACCTAGTATTGCTATGGTTAAAGATCTCTTGGCTGATAATATTGATGGGCATGTTATTTACTTCTGTGAGGAAGCTGCTAATATTGCTAGACCCGATGCTAAGATACATAGACCTGTTGTAGGCATACCTGTTATTTCTGTTAAAATAGGAGATCATTGTTATCATGGCTTATGTGACATCGGTGCTAGTGCTAGTGCAATACCTTTTTCCTTATATGAAGAAATTATGCATGATATTGCACCCGCTGAAATAGAAGATATTGATGTTACAATTAAGCTTGCAAATAGAGATAGTATTTCACCAATGGGGATTGTTAGAGATGTCGAAGTCTTGTGTGGAAAAGTTAAATATCCTGCTGATTTTCTTGTTCTTGGTTCCCCACAAGATAGCTTTTGTCCCATTATATTTGGTAGACCCTTCTTGAATACTGTCAATGCTAGTATTGATTGTGAAAAGGATGTTATTACAATTGGCTTGGGGTATGACACATGAGTTTAATTTTGCTAAATTTCGTAGACAACCCCATGATAAAGAATTGCCTAGTAAGGATGAAATTATTGGTCTTGCTTCTATTGCCGTGCCTCCTACTGATCCGTTAGAACAATATTTGCTAGACCATGAAAATGATATGTTAATGAATGAAAGAAGGGAAATAGATGAAGTATTCTTTAAACAGGTTCCTATTTTGAAACATAACTTGCCTGTTGAAATCTTAGCAGTTGTATTTGCATGTGATAAGTTCACACCTTATATTGTTGATTCTAAAGTAACTATTCACACTGATCATGCTGCTATTAAATATCTTATGGAAAAAATATGCTAAGCCTAGACTTATTAGATGGGTTCTCTTGCTCCAAGAATTTGATTTGCATATTATTGATAGAAAGGGAGCTGAGAACCGCGTTGCAGACAACTTGTCTAGGTTAGAGAATGTTCTTGATGACCCACTACCTATTGATGATAGCTTTCCTGATGAACAATTAGTTGTCATAAATGCTTCTCGTACTGCTCCATGGTATGCTGATTATGCTAATTACATTGTTGCTAAATTTATACCACCTAGTTTCACATACCAGCAAAAGAAAAAGTTCTTTTATGATTTAAGACATTACTTCTGGGATAACCCACACCTTCATAAAGAAGGAGTAGATGGTGTTATTAGACGTTGTGTACCTGAGCATGAACAAGAACAGATCCTACGCAAGTGTCACTCTGAGGCATATGGAGGACACCACGCTGGAGATAGAACTGCACATAAGGTTTTGCAATCCGGTTTTTATTGGCCTACTCTCTTCAAAGATGCCCGTAAGTTTGATGTTTGGGGCTTTGATTATATGGGACCTTTTCCTGCCTCTAATGGATATACAGATATTTTAGTTGCTGTTGATTACGTTACTAAGTGGGTAGAAGCTATTCCATCTAGTAGTGCTGATCATAGCACCTCTATTAAGATGCTCAAAGAAGTTATTTTTCCGAGGTTTGGAGTCCCTAGATATCTCATGACTGATGGTGGTTCACATTTTATTCATGGTGCTTTTCGTAAAATGCTTGCTAAGTATAATGTTAATCATAGAATTGCATCTCCATACCACCCACAATCTAGTGGCCAAGTAGAGTTGAGTAATAGATAGCTCAAATTAATTTTGCAAAAGACCATTAATAGATCTAGAAAGAATTGGTCCAAGAAACTTGATGATGCATTATGGACCTATAGAACTGCATATAAGAATCCTATGGGTATGTCTCCATATAAAATGGTTTATGGAAAATCATGTCACTTACCTCTCGAACTTGAACATTAGGCATATTGGGCTATTAAGGAGCTCAATTATGATTTCAAACTTGCCAGTGAGAAGAGGTTATTTGACATTAGCTCACTTGATGAATGGAGAACCCAAGCATATGAGAATGGCAAGTTGTTTAAAGAAAAAGTTAAAAGATGGCATGAAAAAAGGATACAAAAGCATGAGTTTAACGTAGGTGATTATGTGTTGCTATTCAACTCTCGTTTAAGATTTTTTGCAGGAAAACTTCTCTCGAAATGGGAAGGGCCTTACTTTATCGAGGAGGTCTATCGTTCCGGTGCCATAAAAATCAACACCTTCGAAGGCACAAGTCCGAGGGTGATGAACGGTCAAAGAATCAAACATTATATCTCAGGGAACCCAATAAATGTTGAAACTAATATTATTGAAACCGTAACCCCGGAGGAATACATAAGGGACACTTTCCAGAACATTTCAGACTCCGAAAAGGAATAGGCATGTGGTACGGTAAGTAAACCATCTCCAAAACAGTTCTAATAGCAACTTTTCTCCGTTTTGGAATATTTAAGAAAATAGGAAAATAAGAAGTAGTCCGGGAAGGACACGAGGCGTCCACGAGGTTGGAGGGCGCGCCCACCCTTGCAGGGGGCGCCTCCCTGCCTCGTGGGCACCTCGTGTGCTCCCGGACTCCATTTTCTTGCACGATACTTCTTTTGGTCGGTAAAAATTCATTATATAATCTCCCGGAGGTTTTGACCACCGTATCACGCAAACATCTTTTGTCTTTGTTTCGAGCTATTTCTGTTACAGATGTTGAGCAAGATGTCTTCTCAAGAGTCAGTCGGGGAGAGTCGGGTGTCCCACCCGACGCCATGTCCAGGAGCAAACAGCGATGCTTATCACTTTGGGCCATCAACGGAGGATGAGATGGAGACCGACTTGAAAAGGATAGATGCAAGGGAGGAGGATCAAGAAGTTACGTCTTGCTTCCAAGAAGGATTCATGATGGGTGAACTACAGAGCTCAGCTATTCCAAACTCGGTCATCCCTTCCAATGTTAAATTTCTTTCTTATGAAAATATGAAAAAGAGTGTCACATGTTCTCCAGAAGCTATGCAGCATCCTTGGGTAAAAGGAGCTTTAGCCGTCACGGGCAAGCTCCGCAAGGAAAATATGGACCTCAAGCAATAAGTCAATAAGCTGGAGGAGGAGAATTGTATCCTGAGGGGCATCATCGCCAAGAAGATCACAACACCAACTCTGAAGAAGGAGACATAATCACATGGGTATGGGCACTCCCCTTGGCAACTGCCAAGCTTGGGGGAGGTGCCCCGGTATCGTATCACCATTACACTCCTATCTTTACCGTTTTACTTAGTTCGATCCTTTTGGTAATATCTTGATTTAGTAGAATAAATTTTTGGTATGAATTAGTTTTGAGTTTTGCTTTGTGATCCCTCTATGTAATCGAGTCCGTGAGCTATATATAATAAAGATTAGTGTTGAGTCAAGAGCTTTGCTATCTTGCTATGATCTTGAGGAAATAGAAAGAATAAAAAGAAATAAAAGTGTTCAGATTGATCTTATGGATAGTAATGACTTCACACATAAAGAGTATGATACATAAAAGTTGTCGAGAGTTGGCAAACATAGTTTTAGTCATCGTTGCAATTAATAGGAAGTAATAAAGAAAGAGAGGTTCTCACATATAAATACACTATCTTGGACATCTTTTATGATTGTTTGCACTCATTAAAGTATGACATGCTAAAGAGTTGATGTTGGACAAGGAAGACAACGTAATGGGTTATGTTTTCTCACATCTTAGTTAAAGTATATTGTCATGGATCGTCCAACATGTTGAGATTGCCTTTCCCCCTCATGCTAGCCAAATTCCTTGCACCAAGGAGAGATACTACTTGTGCTACCAAACATCCTTACACCCAGTTTTACCATGAGAGTCCACCATACTGCTACGTCTTGAGCTTGCATTGGTTTTCCTTGAAGAGGAAAGGGTGATGCGGCAATAGTAGCATAAGTATTTCCCTCAGTTTTTGAGAACCAAGGTATCAATCCAGTAGGAGGCTCCTCAAAAGTGCCACGCACCTACACAAACAAACAAAGAACTCGCAACCAACGCAATAAAGGGGTTGTCAATCCCTTCACGGCCACTTGCGAAAGTGAGATCTGATAGAGATAGTATGATAAGATAAATATACTTTTGGTATTTTATGATATAGATTGGAAAAGTAAAGATGCAAATAAGAGTAGATTGAAAGCTTATATGATAAAAGATAGACCTGGGGCCATAGGTTTCACTAGTGGCTTCTCTCAAGATAGCATACGTATTATGGTGGGTGAACAAATTACTGTCAAGCAATTGATAGGAAAGCAAATAATTATGAGATTATCTAGGCATGATCATGTATATAGGCATCACATCTGTGAAAAGTAGACCGACTCCTCCCTGCATCTACTACTATTACTCCACACACCAACCGCTATCCAGCATGCATCTAGAGTATTAAGTTCACAAAGAACGGAGTAATGCATTAAGAAAGATGACATGATGTAGAGGGATAAACTCATGCAATATGATATAAACCCCATCTTTTTATCCTCGATGGCAACAATACAATACGTGCCTTGCTGCCCCTGCTATCACTGGGAAAGGACACCATAAGATTAAACCCAAAGCTAAGAAATCTCCCATTGCAAGAAAGATCAATCTAGTAGACCAAACCAAACTGATAATTCGAAGAGACTTGGAAAGATAACTTAATCACACATAAAAGAATTGAGAGGAGATTCAAATATTTCTCATAGATAAACTTGATCATAAACCCACAATTCAGCGGATCTCGACAAACACACCGCAAAAAGAGTTACATCGAATAGATCTCCAAGAAGATCGAGGAGAACATCGTATTGAGATCCAAAAAGAGAGAAGAAGCCATCTAGATAATAACTATGGACCCTAAGGTCTGTGGTAAACTACTCACAACTCATCGGAGGGGCTATGGTGTTGATGTAGAAGCCCTCCGTGGTCGATTCCCCCTCCGGCGGAGCGCTGGCGAAGGCTCCAAGATGGGATCTTGCGGATACAGAAGGTTACGGTGGTGGAAATAGTTTTTCATGGTCGCCTTTGATGTTCTCGGCGTACGTGGGTATATATAGGAGGAAGAAGTAGGTCGGTGGACGCCCGAGGGGCCCACGAGATAGGGGGGCGCGCCCAGTAGGGGTGGGTGGGCCCTCCACCCTCGTGGCCTCCTCGACTACTTCTTGACTTGCACTCCAAGTCCTATGGATCACGTTCATTCCAAAAATCATGTTCCCGAAGGTTTCATTCTGTTTGGACTTCGTTTGATATTCCTTTTCTTCGAAACAGTGAAATAGGCAAAAAAACAGCAAAATGGGTTGGGCCTCCGGTTAGTAGGTTAGTCCCAAAAATGATATAAATGTGTAAAGTAAAGCCCATAAACATCCAAAACGGGTAATATAATAGCATGGAACAATCAAAATATACACGTTGGAGACGTATCAAGCATCCCCAAGCTTAATTCCTGCTCGTCCTCGAGTAGGTAAGTGATAAAAACAGAATTTTTGATGTGGAGTGCTACCTAGCATAATTCTCAATATAATTTTATTTATTGTGGCATGAATGTTCAAATCCAAATGATTCAAAATAAAAGTTCATATTGACATAAGAAATAATAATACTTCAAGCATACTAATCAAAGCAATCATGTCTTCTCAAAATAACATGGCTAAAGAGAGTTATCCCTACAAAATCATATAGTATGGTTGTTGCTCTATCTTCATCACTCAAAGTATTTAATCATGCACAACACCGATGAGAAGCCAAGCAATTGTTTCGTACTTTAGTAATCTCAAACTTTTTCAACTTTCACGCAATACATGAGCGTGAGCCATGGACATAGCACTATATGTGGAATAGAATGGTGGTTGTGGAGAAGACAAAAAGGAGGAAGATAGTCTCACATAAACTAGGCGTATCAACGGGCTATGGAGATGCCCATTAATAGATATCAATGTGAGTGAGTAGCGATTGCCATGCAACGGATGCACTAGAGCTATAAATGTATGAAAGCTCAACAAAGGAAACTAAGTGGGTGTGCATCCAACTTGCTTGCTCACGAAGACCTAGGGCACTTTGAGGAAGCCCGTCATTGGAATATACAAGCCAAGTTCTATAATGAAAAATTCCCACTAGTATATGAAAGTGACAATATAGGAGACTCTCTATCATGAAGATCATGGTGCTACTTTGAAGCACAAGTGTGGTAAAAAGGATAGTAGCATTGTCCCTTGTCTCTTTTTCTCTCATTTCATTTTTTTTTCTTTTTTTCTTTTTTTTCTTTTTGGGCCTCCTCTCTTTTTTTTCTTTTGGCCTTTCTTTTTTTTTATTTTCTTTTTTTATAAAGTCTGAAGCCTCATCCCGACTTGTGGGGGAATCATAGTGTCTGTCATCCTTTCCTCACCGGGACAATGCTCTAATAATGAAGATCATCACATGTTTATTTACATACAACTCAAGATTACAACTCAGTACTTAGAACAAGATATGACTCTATATGAATGCCTCCGGCGGTGCACCGGGATATGCAATGAATCAAGAGTGACATGTATGAAAATTATGAAGGTGGTCTTGCCACATTTACGATGTCAACTACATCATCGTGCAAATAGCAATATGACAATTATGATGCGTGTCATATAAACAGAACGGTGGAAAGTTGCATGGCAATATATCCCGGAATGGCTATGGAAATGCCATAATAGGTAGGTATGGTGGCTATTTTGAGGAAGGTATATGGTGGGTGTATGGTACCAGCGAAAGATGCGTGGCACAAGAGAGGCTAGCAATGGTGGAAGGGTGAGAGTGCGTATAATCCATGGACTCAACATTAGCCATAAAGAACTCATGTACTTATTGCAAGAATCTACAAGTCATCAAAAACAAAGTACTACGTGCATGCTCCTAGGGGGATAGATTGGTAGGAAAAGACCATCGCTCATCCCCGACCGCCACTCATAAGGAAGACAATCAATAAATAAAACTGTGCTCCAACTTCATCACAAAGCGGTTCACCATACGTGCATGCCACGGGAATCACAAACTTCAACACAAGTATTCTTTAAATTCATAATCACCCAACTAGTATGACTCTAATATTACCACCTCTAATATCTAAAATCAATTATCAAGTATCAAATTGATCATAGCATCCAATTCACTTTCTATGATAGTTTTTATTATACCCAACTTGGATGCCTACCATTCTAGGACCAATTTTATAACCATAGCAAATACCATGTTGTTCTAAGAGACTCTCAAAATAATATAAATGAAGCATGAGAGACTAGCAATTTCTACAAAATTAAGCCACCGCCGTGCTCTAAAAGATATAAGTGAAGCACTAGAGCAAAAACTATCAAGCTCAAAAAATATAAGTGAAGCACATAGCGTATTTTAATAAATTCTAATCAAGTGGACTTCTCCCAAAAAGGTGTGTAAAGCAAAGATGATTGTGGAAAACTAAAAAGTAAATACTAATTTCATACACGACACTCCAAGCAAAACACATATCATGTGGCGAATAAAAATATAGCTCCAAGTAAAGTTACCAATGAACGAAGACGAAAGAGGGGATGCCTTCCGGGGGGCATCCCCAAGCTTAGGATTTTGGCTATTATTGAATATCTTGGGGTGCCATGGGCATCCCCAAGCATAGGATCTTTCCACTCCTTATTCCATAGTCCATCAAATCTTTACCCAAAACTTGAAAACTTCACAACACAAAACTCAACAGGAAATCTCATAAGCTCCGTTAGTGAAAGAAAGCAAAACCACCACATAAGGTACTGTAATGAACTAATTCTTTATTTATATTGGTGTTAAAACTACTTTAATTCAAGTTCTCTATGGTTCATACCACTTAATACTAGCCATAGATGCATCAAAATAAGCAAACAACACACGAAAAACAGAATCTGTCAAAAACAGAACAGTCTGTAGCAATCTGTAACCCTCGAATATTTATGGAACTCTAAAAATCCTACAAAAACAGGAAGTCCTGGGAAATTTGTCTATTGATCTACATCCAAAATAATCAACGCAAAAGCACGTTTCTGTGAATTAACAAAACTAATTTCGTGCGCGCAAAGTTTCTGTTTTTCAGCAGAATCAAATTAACAATCACCATAGGTTATCCTATAGGTTCTACTTGGCACAAACATAAAAACACATCTAAACAGAAGGTAGATGCAAAATTTATTACTAAACAGAAACAAAAATAAAAAATACAAATAAAAATTGGGTTGCCTCCCAACTAGCGCTATCGTTTAACGCCCCTAGCTAGGCATAAAAGCGAAGATAGATCTAAGTAGTGCCATCCTTGGCACTCAATTCATAAGTAGCTCGCATGATAGATTCATAAGGTAATTTAACTTTCTTTCTTGGAAAGTGCTCCATGAATTTCCTTAATGGTAATTGGAATCTAATATTCCCTTCCTTCATATCAATAATCGCGCCAATCGTTCTAAGAAAAGGTCTACCAAGAATAATAGGGAAGAAAGATTGCAATCTATATCAAGAATGATAAAATCCACGGGTACAAAATTTCTATTTGCAACAATGAGAACATCATTGATCCTTCCCATTGGCTTTTAATGGTGGAATCCTCAAGGTGCAAATTTAAAGAGCAATCATCAATATCATGGAAACCTAGAATATCACATAAAGTTTTCGGAATCGTGGAAACACTAGCACCCAAATCACATAAAGCATAAAACTCATGATCTTTAATTTTAATCTTTATCGTAGGTTCCCACTCATCATTAAGTTTTCTAGGTATAGAAACTTCCAAATTAAGTTTTTCATCAAAAGATTGCATCAAGGCATCAACAATATGTTTGGTAAAAGCTTTATTTTGACTATAAGCATGAGGAGAATTCACAACGGATTGCAACATGGAAACAGAAACTTCTAAAGAACAATTATCATAATTAAATTCCTTGAAATCCAAGATAGTGGGTTCAATGCTATTTAAAGTCTTGACCTCTCCAATCCCACTTTTACCAAATTTAGCATCAAGATCTAAAAACTCCGAATTATTGGGACGCCTTTTAACTAAAGTTGACTCATATCCAGTTCCATCATTATTAAGATTCATATTGCAAAACAAAGATCTAATAGGGGACACATCAATAACTTTAAGATCTTTATCATTATTTTCATGGAAACTAGAAGAACACGCCTTTACAAAGCAATCTTTCTTAGCACGCAATCTAGCGGTTCTTTATTTGCACTCGTCAATGGAAATTCTCATAACTTTGAGAGACTCATTGATATCATGCTTAGGAGGAGTAGATCTAACTTTCAGAGAATCAACATCAAGCGAAAGTCTATCAACGTTCCTAGCCAAATCATCAACTTTGAGCAAATTTTCTTCAAGCAAGGCATTAAAATTCTTTTGAGAGATCATAAATTCTTTCACACTATTCTCAAAATAAGAGGGCATCTTATTAAAATTACCATAAGAATTATTGTAGGAATTTCCATAATTATTAGAGGAATTACTAGGGAACGGTCTAGGATTAAAGTTTCCTCTATAAGCATTGTTTCCAAAACTATTCCTACCAACAAAATTCACATCCATAGATTCATTATTATTCTAAATCAAAGTAGACAAAGGCATATCATTGGGATCAATAGGAGCAATCTTAGTAGCAAACAATTTCATAGGTTCATCCATCTTCCCACTCAAAACATTAATTTCTTCTATAGCATGCACTTTTCACTATTAGATCTTTCGGTGTGCGATTGAGAATAATTAGCCATAATATTATCAAGGAGTTTTGTAGCATCTCCTAAAGTGAATTCCATAAACGTGCCTCCCATGGCCGAATCTAAAAGATTTCTAGAAGCAAAATTCAAGTCGGCATAAAAATTTTGTATGATCATCCATAGATTCAAACCATGAGTAGGGTAATTGCGAATCATCAATTTCATTCTTTCCCAAGATTGGGCGACATCCTCATGATCAAGTTGTTTAAAATTCATAATATCGTTCCTAAGAGTGATGATCTTAGCGGGAAGAAAATATGTAGAGATAAAAGTATCTTTGCACTTGTTCCAAGAATCAATACTATTATTAGGCAAAGACGAAAACCAAACTTTAGCACGATCTCTAAGTGAAAACGGAAATAACTTCAATTTAACAATATCATTATCCGTATCTTTCTTCCTTTGCATCTCACACAAATCAACAAAGTTGTTTAGATGGGTAGCGTCATCTTCACTAGGAAGGCCGGTGAATTGATCTTTCATAACAAGATTCAGCAAAGCAGTATTGATTTCACAAGACTCAACATCATTAAGAGGATCAATCGGAGTACTAAGGAAATCATTATTATTGGTATTGGATAAATCGCACAATTTGGTATTATCTTGCGCCATGGCGACAAGTAATCCAACACACAAGCAAACAAACAGAAAGGCAAACGAAAGAGAGAGGAGATTGGGAAAGAGAGGGAGAATAAAACGGCAAGGGTGAAGTGGGGGAGAGGAAAACGAGAGGCAAATGGCAAATAATGTAAATGCGAGGGAGATGAGTTTGTGATGGGTACTTGGTGTGTCTTTCCTTGAGCGAAGACCTCCCCGGAACGGCGCCAGAAATCCTTCTTGCTACGTCTTGAGCTTGCGTTGGTTTTCCTTGAAGAGGAAAGGGTGATGCAGCAATAGTAGCATGAGTATTTCCCTCAGTTTTTGAGAACCAAGGTATCAATCCAGTAGGAGGCTCCTCAAAAGTCCCACGCACCTACACAAACAAACAAATAACTCGCAACCAACGCAATAAAGGGGTTGTCAATCCCTTCACGGCAACTTGCGAAAGTGAGATTTGATAGAGATAGTATGATAAGATAAATATATTTTTGGTATTTTATGATATAGATTGGAAAAGTAAAGATGCAAATAAGAGTAGATTGAAAGCTTATATGATAAAAGATAGACCCGGGGGCCATAGGTTTCACTAGTGTCTTATCTCAAGATAGCATAAGTATTACGGTGGGTGAACAAATTACTGTCGAGCAATTGATAGAAAAGCGAATAATTATGAGATTATCTAGGCATGATCACGTATATAGGCATCACGTCCGTGACAAGTAGACCGACTCCTGCCTGCATCTACTACTATTACTCCACACATCGACCGCTATCCAGCATGCATCTAGAGTATTAAGTTCATAAAGAATGGAGTAATGCATTAAGAAAGATGACATGATGTAGAGGGATAAACTCATGCAATATGATATAAACCCCATCTTTTTATCCTCGATGGCAACAATACAATACGTGCCTTGCTGCCCCTGTTGTCACTGGGAAAGGACACCGCAAGATTGAACCCAAAGCTAAGCACTTCTCCCGTTGCAAGAAAGATCAATCTAGTAGGCCAAACCAAACTGATAATTCGAAGAGACTTGCAAAGATAACTTAATCACACATAAAAGAATTGAGAGGAGATTCAAATATTTCTCATAGATAAACTTGATCATAAACCCACAATTCATCGGATCTCGACAAACACACCGCAAAAAGAGTTACATCGAATACATCTCCAAGAAGATCGAGGAGAACATGGTATTGAGATCCAAAAAGAGAGAAGAAGCCACCTAGCTAATAACTATGGACCCGAAGGTCTGTGGTAAACTACTCACAACTCATCGGAGGGGCTATGGTGTCGATGTAGAAGCCCTTCGTGGTTGATTCCCCCTCCGACGGAGAGCCGGCGAAGGATCCAAGATGGGATCTCGCGGATAGAGAAGGTTACGGTGGTGGAAATAGTTTTTCGTGGTCGCCTTTGATGTTCTCGGGTTACGTGGGTATATATAGGGGGAAGAAGTAGGTCGGTGGATGCCTGAGGGGCCTATGAGATAGGGGGCGCGCCCAGTAGGGGTGGGTGCGCCCTCCACCCTCGTGGCCACTTCGACTGCTTCTTGACTTGCACTCCAAGTCCTCTGGATCGCGTTCGTTCCAAAAATCACGCTCCCGAAGGTTTCATTCCGTTTGGACTCCGTTTGATATTCCTTTTCTTCGAAACACTGAAATAGGGAAAAAAACAGCAATACGGGCTGGGCCTCCGGTTAGTAGGTTAGTCCCAAAAATGATATAAATGTGTAAAGTAAAGCCCATAAACATCCAAAAGGGTAATATAATAGCATGGAACAATCGAAAATTATAGATACGTTGGAGACGTATCACATACCTACCTATGGATTGAGTAAGATCCTTCAAGTAAGTTGTCATGTTGCATGCAATAAAAATTGCTCTCTAAATATGTATGACTTAATAGTGCAGAGAAAATAAGCTTTATACGATCATGTGATATGGAAGTAATAAAAGCGACGGACTGCATAATAAAGGTTCATATCATAAGTGGCAATATAAAGTGACATTCTTTTGCACTAAGATTTTGTGCATCCAACCCAAAAAGCACATGACAACCTCTACTTCCCTCTGCGAAGGGCCTATATTTTACTTTATGTCTTTACATTATGCAAGAGTCAAGGTGATCCTCACCTTTTCCTTTTTTTTTCTTTTTATCCTTTGACAAGCACCT
>NC_041389.1:21310939-21374002 GCF_002162155.2 Triticum dicoccoides | reverse complement strand
GATTAAAACTCCATAACCATAAGTATTGCGTGAGTGTTAGCAATTGCGGAAGACTAAATGATAGTTGAGTATGTGGACTTGCTGACAGGCTCTATTCTTGACACTTTCCAATGTTATGATAAATTACAATTGCTTCAATGACAGAGATTATAGTTTGTTAGTTCTCAATGAAGTTTCTGATTCATACTTGACATTGTGAATAGATTGTTACTTGAGCATAAGAAATCATATGACAAATTATATATATATATATATATATATATATATATATATATATATGTTGCTGTTATAAGAATGATCAATATGCCCTCATGTCCGTATTTTATTTTTATCGACACCTCTATCTCTAAACATGTGGACATATTTTTCGATATCGGCTTCCGCTTGAGGACAAGCGAGGTCTAAGCTTGTGGAAGTTGATACGTCCATTTTGCATCATGCTTTTATATCGATATTTATTGCATTATGGGCTGTTATTATACGTTATGTAACAATACTTATGGCTATCTCTCTTATTTTACAAGGTTTTACATGAAGAGGGAGAATGCCGGCAGCTGGGATTCTGGGCTGGAAAAGGAGCAAATATTGGAAACCTATTCTGCACAGCTCCAAAAGTCCTAAAACTCCACGAAAGTCATTTTTGGAATTAATAAGAATTATTGAGCGAAAGAAGTACCAGAGGGGGCCCACACCCTGGCCACGAGGGTGGGGGGCACGCCCACCCCTACTGGGCACGCCCCTGCCTCGTGGGCCCCCTGGTGGCCCTCCGGTGCCCATCTTCTGCTATATGAAGTCTTTTACCCTGGAAAAAAATCATAAGCAAGCTTACGGGATGAAACTCCGCCGCCACGAGGCGGAACCTTGGCGGAACCAATCTAGGGCTCTGGCGGAGCTGTTCTGCCAGGGAAACCTCCCTCCGAGAGGGGGAAATCATCACCATCGTCATCACCAACGATCCTCTCATCGGGAGGGGGTCAATCTCCATCAACATCTTCATCATCACCATCTCCTCTCAAACCCTAGTTCATCTCTTGTATCCAATCTTTGTAAACCTCAGATCGGTACCCGTGGGTTGCTAGTAGTGTTGATTACTCCTTGTAGTTGATGCTAGTTGGTTTATCTGGTGGAAGATCATCTGTTCAGATCCTTAATGCATATTAATACCCCTCTGATTATGAACATGAATATGCTTTGTGAGTAGTTGTGTTTGTTTCTGGGGACATGGCTGAAGTCTTGCTATTAGTAGTCATGTGAATTTGGTATTTGTTCGATATTTTGATGAGATGTATGTTGTCTCTCCTCTGGTGGTGTTATGTGAACGTCGACTACATGACACTTCACCATTATTTGGGCCTAGAGGAAGGCATTGGGAAGTAATAAGTAGATGATGGGTTGCTAGAGTGACAGAAGCTTAAACCCTAGTTTATGCGTTGCTTCGTAAGGGGCTGATTTGGATCCACTTGTTTCATGCTATGGTTAGGTTTACCTTAATACTTCTTTTATAGTTGCGGATGCTTGCAATAGGGGTTAATCATAAGTGGGGTGCTTGTCCAAGAAAGGGCAGTACCCAAGCACCGGTCCACCCACATATCAAATTATGAAAGTAACGAACGTGAATCATATGAGCGTGACAAAAACTAGCTTGACGATAATTCCCATGTGTCCTCGGGAGCGCTTTTCTCATTATAAGAAATTTTCCAAGCTTGTCATTTGCTAAAAAAAGGATTGGGCCACCTTGCTGCACCTTATTTACTTTCATTGCTTGTTATCCATTACAAATTATCTTATCACAAAACTATGTGTTACCTACAATTTCCGTGCTTGCAGAGAATACCTTACTAAAAACCGCTTGTCATTTCCTTCTACTCCTCGTTGGGTTTGACACTCTTACTTATCAAAAGGACTACGATAGATCCCTATACTTGTGGGTCATCAATGAACACCAGAACATTCTGTGCTCCAAACACCCAGAGCAGTGTGACGACTGGATTACATATGAACACATCAGGACGTTCGGTAGTTGGTTGCAAACACGTCTCAGGGGTGACAATGATGTTTCTGATGAGCTGTACTCATTGACCAGGGGACCATCGTTGGTTGTATTGACTTACAAAGGGTACGAGATAAATGGGAATACATTTTACATGATCGCTCAAGATCAAAAGAGCACCAACCAAAATAGTGGTGTCCGCTCTGATGCGGCAACCAAGAGGGGAAAGGACACATATTATGGTTACATAGTGGACATATGGGAACTTGACTATGGACATGATTTTAAGGTCCTTTGTTTCAGTGCAAATGGGTCAATCTGTCAGGAGGCGGGGTACAGGTAGACCCACAGTATAGAATAACAACAGTGCATCTGACGAACCATTCGTCCTAGCCAATGATGTGGCGCATGTTTTCTATGTGAAGGACATGTCTACCAAACCGAGAAAATGAAAAGATAAGGAAACGAATACATCATACGATGATCCAAAGCGCCACATAGTTCTTTTAGGAAAAAGAGACATCATGGGATTGGAGGGCAATATAGACATGTCTGAAGATTATGAAAAGTTTCATGAAATTCCTCCCTTCAAAGTCAAGGCTGACCCAAGCACCCTGTTAAACGATGAAGATTATCCATGGTTACGGCGCAAAAAGCAAAGGAGACAAGCAAAGTAAAAGTGAACACTTTCTCTCCACAACTATTATGATGATGCCTTTGATCTAGAATATCACTGTACTTACATGTGAAGAAATGAAATTCCTTTTGTAAAAGATGAGTTTCCGTCCGAAACCCTGATACTTCGAAAGAGATTGTCCGTTTTGTACACGAAGTGCATCCAATTTTTGCCATAACCCTCTCAACTTTTTAGCACATGCTATGTGGGTGAAATGATGATACCATGCCAACTTTCAACCTTTTCAGAGTTCATTTGTAGTGCTTTCCAATTTCAGGGTCATTTAGCTCAAAAAAACAGTAAATGCATGAAAAATACCAAATGAAGTCAGAAAGGGTTGAAAATTGATGATGTGGCTTTGATGGTGCGTTTTGAACACATAAAAAGTCTGGAGTTCAAATAAGTTCAAAAAAATGAAATCCCTTTGTAACAAATGAGTTTTCGTCCGAAACCCTGATACTTCGAAAGAGATTATCCATTTTGTACACGAAGTGCATCCAGTTTTTGCCGTAACCATCTCAACTTTTTAGCACATGCTATGTGGGTGAAATGATGTTCCTGTTTCAAATTTTATTCGCGTTTTTTTGAAAGTGTACATAATTTTCAGAAACTGTTCAGATTTAAAAAATGGTTCATGTTTCCTACAATATGCAGAAACTTCATACCTAAAAATCTCCTCAATTGAAAGGAAAAGTAGATTGAATAATTCATGGGCCTTCTCTCGCGTACAATGACATAACAAAACTCTTAAAGGCACTCGATCAAAGAATGGAAAAATGACGGATTGATTACTACACGCGCGGTGAAACTGAGAAGCTAAATGTTGCTTTTTCACGTGCACACAGGGTTTTTTCTTGCATATATAATTCTCACTAACTTTAAATGCATACTATTTTCTCTCTCGTTGCAACGCACGGGCATATGTGCTAGTATAAGAAAATAAAAACACCACTTAGGTACTGTTGTGAACTCATTCTAAATTCATATTGGTGTAATATCTACTGTATTCCAACTTCTCTATGGTTCATACCCTCCGATACTACTCATAGATTCATTAAAATAAGCAAACAACACATAGAAAACAGAATCTGTCAAAAACCGAACAGTTTGTAGTAGTCTGTATCGAACGTATACTTATGGAACTCCAAAAATCCTACCAAATTAGGAAAACATGAGAAATTTGTGTACCAATCCAGAGCAAAAAGAATCATATCAAAATCCCGTTTATGTGATTTACCAAAACTAATTTACTGGGTGCAAAAGTGTCTGATTTTCAGCTGGATCAACACAACTATCATCGTAAGCTGTCCTAAAGGTCTTACTTGGCCCTTTATTGAAACAACAGCTATAAAACATGATTATTTCAGTAGCATAATCATGTGAACACACAAAAACAGTAAAGGTAAATATTGGGTTGTCTCCCAACAAGCGTTTTTCTTTAATGCCTTTTAGCTAGGCATGATGATTTCAATGATGCTCGAATAAAAGCTAAGAATTGAAACATAAAGAGAGCATCATGAAGCATATTACTAACACATTTAAGTCTAACCCTCTTCTTATGAATAGGGATTTTGTGAGCAAACAACTTATGGGAACAAGAATCAACTTGAATAGGAAGGCAGAACAAGCATAACTTCAAAACTTTAAGCACATAGAGAGGAAACTTGATATTATTGCAATTCCTACTAGCATATATTCCTCCCTCATAATAATTTTCAGTAGCATCATGAATGAATTCAACAATATAACCAGCACCTAAAGCATTCTTTTCATGATCTAATTGCATTGAAATTTTACTTTTCTCCATATAGGCAAGTTTATCTTTGCAAGTCTCTTCGAATTCATGATCTATTTATGATCTAATCATCATAAATAGGAGGCATGCTTTCATCATAATAAATTTGCTCATCAAAACTTGGGGGACAAAAAATATCATCTTCATCAAACATAGCTTCCCCAAGCATGTGGCTTTGCATATCATTAGCATCATGGATATTCAAGGAATTCATACTAACAACATTGCAATCATGCTCACCATACGAAGATCTAGTACCAAACATTTTAATGCATTCTTCTTCTAGCAATTGAGCACAATTTTCCTTTCCATCATTTTCACGAAAGATATTAAAAAGATAAAGCGTATGAGGAAAACTCAATTCCACTTTTTTGTAGTTTTATTTTATAAACTAAACTAGTGATAAAACAAGAAACAAAAAGATTTGATTGCAAGATCTAAAGATATACCTTCAAGAACTCACCTCCCCGGCAACGGCGCCAGAAAAGAGCTTGATGTCTACTATGCAACCTTCTTCTTGTAGACGTTGTTGGGCCCCCAAGTGCAGAGGTTTGTAGGACAGTCGCAAATTTCCCTCAAGTGGATGACCTAAGCTTTATCAATCCGTGGGAGGCATAGGATGAAGATGGTCTCTCTCAAGCAACCCTGCAACCAAATAAGAAAGAGTCTCTTGTGTCCCCAACACACCCAATACAATGGTAAATTATATGGTGCACTAGTTCGGCGAAGAGATGGTGATACAAGTGCAACATGGATGGTAGATATAGGTTTTTGTAATCTGAAAATATAAAAACAGCAAGGTAACTAATGATAAAAGTGAGAAAAAACGGTATTGCAATCCTTGGAAATAAGGCCTAAGGTTCATACTTTCACTAGTGCAAGTTCTCTCAACAATAATAACATAATTGGATCATATAACCATCCCTCAACATGCAACAAAGAGTCACTCCAAAGTCACTAATAGAAGAGAACAAACGAAGAGATTATTGTAGGGTACGAAACCACCTCAAAGTTATCCTTTCTGATCGATCTATTCAAGAGTCCGTAGTAAAATAACACGAAGCTATTCTTTCCGTTCGATGTATCATAGAGTTCGTACTAGAATAACACCTTAAGACACAAATAAACCAAAACCCTAATGTCACCTAGATACTCCAATGTCACCTCAAGTATCCGTGGGCATGATTATACGATATGCATCACACAATCTCAGATTCATCTATTCAACCAACACAAAGTACTTCAAAGAGTGCCCCAAAGTTTCTACCGGAGAGTCAAGACGAAAACGTGTGCCAACCCCTATGCATAAGTTCATTGAACCCGCAAGTTGATCACCAAAACATACATCAAGTAGATCACGTGAATATCCCATTGTCACCACAGATAAGCACGACAAGACATACATCAAGTGTTCTCAAATCCTTAAAGACTCAATCCGACAAGATAACTTCAAAGGGAAAACTCAATCCATTACAAGAGAGTAGAGGGGGAGAAACATCATAAGATCCAACTGTAATAGCAAAGCTCACGATACATCAAGATCGTATCACCTCAAGAACACGAGAGAGAGAGAGAGAGATCAAACACATAGCTACTGGTACATACCCTCAGCCCCGAGGGTGAACTACTCCCTCCTCGTCATAGAGAGCACTGGGATGATGAAGATGGCCACCGGTGAGGGATCCCCCCTCCAGCAGGGTGCCAGAACAGGGTCCCGATTGGTTTTTGGTGGCTACAGAGGCTCGCGGCGGCGGAACTCCCGATCTATTGTTCTCCTCGATGTTTTTAGGGTATATGGACATATATAGGCGAAAGAAATCGGTCAGGGGAGCCACAAGGGGCCCACGAGGGTGGGAGGTGCGCCCATGGGGGGTAGGGCGCACATCCCTGCCTCGTGGCTTCCTCATTGCTTCCCTGATGTATACTCCAAGTCTCCTGGATTGCTTCCGTTCCAAAAATAACTCGCCCGAAGCTTTCATTCCGTTTGGACTACGTTTGATATCCCTTTTCTTCAAAACACTGAAATAGGCAAGAAAACAACAATTTGGGCTGGGCCTCCGGTTAATAGATGTCCCAAAAATAATATAAAAGTGTATAATAAAGCCCATAAACATCCAAAATAGATAATATAATAGTATGAATGCTTCATAAATTATAGATACGTTGGAGACGTATCAATGGCTTTTAATGATGCATTTTGAACAAACAAAAAGTCTAGAGTTCAAATAAGTTCAAAAAATGAAATCTATTTGTAACAGATGTGTTTTCGTCTGAAACCCTGATACTTCGAAAGAGATTGTCCATTTGTACACGAAGTGCAACCAGTTTTTGACGTAAGCCTCTCAGCTTTTTAGCACATGCTATGTGGGTGAAGTGATGATACCATGCCAAGTTTCAACCTTTTCAGAGTTCATTTGTAGTGCTTTTCAATTTCAGGGTCATTTAGCTCAAAGAATGAACTAATAGCAAAAAGAATGAACTAATAGCAAAAAGAATGAACTAAAAATAATCAATTAAGATATTGTGTTATGATCAACTAAAACAAAACTATAATATTCTTCTATAGCAAAAAGAGTCAATTAAAAAGCTTTTTAAAACTCTAATAGCAAAAGGAATCTACCAAAAAGCTTTTATAAACCTCTAGTATTATTGAAACTAAAATTATATAAAATTTATGCAACTAAAATTATCAAAGTATTTTCTGTTCAAAACATTAAAAGCAAAAGGAATTTTCATAAAGAATTTTTTTGTTAGAAACTTTAATAGCAAAAAGGATTATCCTAAATTATTTTTTTGTTAGAACTAAAATCACAAAATCTATTTTTGAATATAATGATAAAACACAGTAATATTAAATAGCAGGAAAAAGAATCACTACAAAATCTATTTTTATAGTAAAGTTAATCACAAACTAGTGATTCACACAAATTTAAAGAATTAAAATTTAAACTATTCAAATTTGAAAACTAATGGCACTAATAAAGTTTATACTTTTGTGACCTGAAAGCAAAAAGGATTAAAAAATATAAAGAAAAAAACAAAAGAAAATGAATGATGCAAAAAACAAAATAAAAAGCTGGAAAAAAAATAAAAATAATGCCACCTACTCTGCCACCACGGCCTAAATACGACTAGAAACCCCATTGGGCCAGGATTCAGGCCTGCAGCAGGCCCACAGGCAGAGAGACAAGTTTAGGCCAGTAATATGACAGGGAAGTTTGAAATATTTTTTCAAAATTTCATCACACTCATTAACATGAACAAAGTCCTAGACATCAACAAGGTTTAATAGGATTGATATGATAGATATAACAACAAGTGCCTGTTAAGTGAGTTGGTGCTGGGGTTGGATAGAACTCAGAAGTTAAGCGTGCTCGGGCTGTAGTAGTGTGAGGATGGCTGACCTTCTGGGAAGTTTGACCATGGAGTGCGATTTGACCCAAGACTAAGCCGTAGTGACCCGAGATTAAGAAAAAAACAAAAAAAATTACAATTTTTTTTAAAAAAAAAGTTGAAAAAAAATTCCTGAAAAAAAATTGAAAAAAATTGTTAGTAATGGCGCACTTCTATGTGGTGTGCCATTACTAAGTCAGATAGTAATGGCGCACTTCTAGGAATAGTAATGGCGCACCTAGTGGCGTGTTAATAGAGGCGCACCTATAGTGCGCCATTAATAGCAAAAACTGGTGCGCCACTAACAGCCTTTTGTCTAGTAGTGAGGCCTGCAATAGTGAGGAGTTCGAATGAAATGACACATCAGTGCTTATAAATAGGTGCCGGAGCTCCTCAGCTAACGAGGTGGGACTAAACATCCCACCGCACCACGGCTTTGCCAGGTGCAGGCCATTGGTCCCGTTTGGTGCCACCAACCGGGACCAATGCAGCTCTTTGGTCCCAGTTCGTGGCACCAACCAGGACCAGTACCCACCTTTTGTCCCGGTTCGTGCCACCAAACGGGACCAAAGGTCTTTGCTTCCCGCCCTTTGGGCTGCTGAAAAGAGACTTTTGGTCCCGGTTGCTGGCACGAACCGGGACCAAAGGGCGGCATTGGTCCCGGTTTGTGCCACGAACCGGGACCAAAGGCTTTGCTATATTAGGCAGCACTTAGCATTTTTCAGATTTCATCTATCAGTTGCCCCCGATGACGCCGTTAGTCTGCCCGATCGAGCTCGCCATCCACGCCGTTGCCGCCCACTTCCCCGTCGACGCCCTCTGCCCCAACCGCGCGTGTCAACGCCCTCTGCCATGACCTCACTGTCGATGCCCTCTACCTCGACCTCGCCGTTGACGCCCTCTACCCCAACCTCGTTGTCGACGCCCTCTGCCCCGCCCTTTGCCCCGACCTTGCAGTCACCGCCCACTAGCCCGACCTCGCCACCGCCGCCCAGTGAGTAATCCCTTCCCCCGCACCGCCGCCCCGGCCTACTCTCTGCTGCCTTTTTTCACACATTTTTTCATTGATGTATGTATATGGATGTTGTATGTATATGTATATGTAGATGTATGTATGATCCATGGATATGTATGCATTGATGTATGATTTTTTTTGTTCATAGAATTTTTTTTCATATATGTATTATTTTTTTATTTAGGTTGTTAGTAGATATCGATTTTAGGCTAGTTGATTTAGTGCATTTTAGGTTAGTTTGTACTGTTAGTGCATTTTAGGTTAGTGGAGAGGAAAAAGGAAAATAAGGAGAAAGAAGAAAAGAGGAAGAAGGAAGAAGAAGAAAAAGAAGGAGAGGAAAAAGGAAAATAAGAAGAGGAAGAAGGAGAAGAAGAAGGACAAGTAGAAGGAGAAGAAGAGGAGAGGAAGAAGAGAATAAGAAGAGGAAAAAGAAGAAGAAAAAAGAGGAGGAGAAGAAGAAGGAATAGAGGAGAGGAAGAAAAAATAAAATATTATTCTATTTTTCTTCTTCTCCTCTATTCCTTCTTCTTCTCCATTTTTTCTTCTTCTCCTCTATTCCTTCTTCTTCTCCTCTTTTTTTATTCTTCTTCCTCTTCTTATTTTTATCGGGAACAAGGGTGTCGAGGATCACAGAGCGGTCGAGGGCCGGGAACTAGGGTAGAGGGTAGAGGGTCACTGAGGGGTCGAGGTTCAAGGATCGCCGAGGGGTCGAGGGTTGTCGAGCGGTCGAGGGCTAGGAACTAGGGTCGAGGGTCGAGGGTCGTCGAGGGGTCGAGGTTCGAGGATCACCGAGGGGTCGAGGTTCGAGGATCGCCGAGGGGTCAAGGGTCGTCGACGGGTCGAGGGTCGAGATTTATCAAGAATGCCCCCATTATGGATGTGCATAAGTTGATCCATTTTTTCTAATCTCATCTACGTAATGTTCTATATGTCACGTTGTCTTGTGTCAAAGTATTGAAGAAATCCATGGCTTCACCATTAGCCAGAAGTAACAGGCGCATGATGGTATGAAACTCTCCAAAGTTATTTTGAAACGGAGTCCCGGATAGGATAATTCGCTTTTTGCTACGAAGTTCAGCAAAGGCCTTCCAAATAGTGATATTCAGAAGGCTCTTGCTGAACATCATAACAAAAAGCGAATTATCCTATGTGGGACTCTGTTCCAAAACAACTTTGGAGAGCTTCGTACCACCATGCGCCTGTTACTTCCGGATAATGATGAAGCCATGGTTTTCTTGAATCCTTTGACACTAGACAACCTGACATATAGAAGGGTAGATGAGTTCAAGAAAAATATGGACCATTTTCTGCACATCCAGAATGGTGCCATTTTGTTGAATCCCTTGTTTGACATTCATGAGAGAGGCGGTTCCGACGTCGGACATTCATGAGAGAACTTCGGTAACTCTTCAACATGAGGGGGGACGTCGATCAACCCCATCTCGCCCGACCAAACCCTAGAAGCGTTGAGGCCACCCCAAACCCTAGAAGTGTTGCCGAGGCCACCACCCCAAACCTTAGAAGCATCGAGGCCACCCAAATTTGCCGAGTTAAAAGAGCGCTGTCGTCAAGGCCACCCCAAACCATAGAAGCGTTGTCGAGGCCACCCCAAACCGTAGAAGCGTCGAGACCACTAATTAATATTCCTTGTTGTGATTAGTTAGCTAGGTCTATGTTTTCCACTAATATATCCATCTCTCATGTTTTTATATTAATTGCCATGTTGTAATATTTGTAGAAACTATGGATCAACAAAGAGACCTGGAAAAAGAACAGTTGTTGGGGATATAATCTTCGGCGGAGGTGATGTCTTGTCGTTTCTCAACGACACCGATGTTCTGGAAGGAGAGGATGAAGCAGGCTACGGTGATCAAACAATGAAGGAGGAAAGTCATGATCATGATGGCTCTAGCGACCGAATGCTGGTGAAAGAAGGAGACCGTGATGACGGCTCTGGTGACCGAGCGGAGTCGGGATCAGCTGTTGCAAAGTCTGGTGAGGAATATATATTAATTAAGTCTGTGCTGACTAGCTAATTGATGCATTAATTGTTTTGGTATGTACATATATTAACTCTGCTTTCTTCTTTTATAGCCCTCCGGATCGAGCCAAACTTCGGTAATGAGACGAGGCCCGAAGAAAAGGTTGCGCTCGGATGAAAGGTTCATGATCACATCAATCGCGGACGATGGCCAACTGATTGAACCTCGGCGGACCAAGGATGCATTTTCTGCTCAGTGCGGAGCAATTGTTAGGGACAACATCCTGATCAGTATCCAACTATGGAATAAGCCTAAGAAAGAAGACCCTCAAGTTTCTTATGTCACCAATAGAGAGAAAGATGATCTTTGGACCTTCCTGAAGGCAAATTTCACCCTATCGCCAGAGGAGGATCCGAATAAGCCAGTTATAGAGCCACTGGTCAAGGCGTGTGATCTTAAGAAGATGGCAGATCTATTCAGGAATTGGAAGAAAGATTTGAAATCAACGTATGTTGACAAAGGTGTCGGTGTCAAAACCGGCGGATCTCGGGTAGGGGGTCCCGAACTGTGCGTCTAAGGCTAATGGTAACAGGAGGCAGGGGACAAAATGTTTTACCCAAGTTCGGGCCCTCTCGATGGAGGTAATACCCTACTTCCTGCTTGATTGATCTTGATGATATGAGTATTACAAGAGTTGATCTACCACGAGATCGTAGAGGCTAAACCCTAGAATCTAGCCCATGATTATGATTGTTGTTGTCCTATGGACTAAACCCTCCAGTTTATATGGACACCGTAGGGGGCTAGGGTTACACAGAGTCGGTTACAGAGAAGGAAATCTACATATCTGAATATCCAAGCTTGCCTTCCACGCAAAGGAGAGTCCCATATGGACACGGGACGAAGTCTTCAATCTTGTATCTTCATAGTCCAATAGTCTGGCAAAAGTATATAGTCCGGCTGTCCGCGGACCCCTTAATCCAGGACTCCCTCAGTAGCCCCTGAACCAGGCTTCAATGACGATGAGTCTGGCACGCATATTGTCTTCGGCATTGCAAGGCGGGTTCCTTCTCCGAATACTTCATAGAAGATTTAGAACACAAGGATCATGTCCGGCTCTACAAAACAAATTCCACATACCACCGTAGAGAGTTTAATATTCCACAAATCTAATCTGCTGACGGTTTTCATGACGCCACGGTTCGGTCTTTATTCGAACCGTTTTCATAACTAGCCACTATACGCGCTGCTAGGCGGTTTTACTGGCACGTGTTGTCGATGCAGAGATCGTATCCCCCCTTATCACCGGATTGCATGGGTAACCCAACCGTGTTTGTTTAATATGACTCTTCGATTTTAGGCAAATCCCAAACGGTCACACGGGGGACGCTTGATATTCGTCCTCTTTATAAAGGGTCCAAGGCATGTCTTTTTCTTTCCACGCTCAATTCTTCCCCTCCCCTACCTCGAGTTCCAACACCCCAGGCTCAAGCTAAAGCACCTTGGTCTTTCGACCATGTCCGTATCCAATCAAGGCCGGTGGATGGCCTCCTCCGTCACAGAGGAGGACATCCAGAAGCTTAGGGAGGCCAGGTATCTCACCGCCGAGATTCCGCACAGGCTACCTGCTCCAGGGCAGGTCGTGCCCACTCCCGAGCCCAACGAGAGCGTTGTATTTATCTCCCACTTTCTCTAAGGGCTAGGTTTTAGCGTTGATCCCTTCGTGAGAGGGCTCATGTTCTATTACGGACTAGATTTCCATGATCTAGCTCCGAATTCTGTTCTTCACATCTCGTCGTTTATCGTAGTGTGTGAAGCCTTCCTCTGCATCGCCCCCCACTTCGGCCTATGGCTCAAGACCTTCAATGTGAGGCTGAGGGTGGTCGACGAGCGTCACGCGGAGTGCGGAGGCGCTATAATAAGAAAAGGCGCCAATTCCCCATGGCCAAAGGGTTCTTTCGTGGAGACCTCTGATTTATGGCAGCGGGAGTGGTTTTACATCACCGCTCCCCAGGGTACAAAGCGGGTGGCTGCTCCAGCGTTCCGCCCGGGCCCTCCACCACAACTGGCATCATGGGTCAACAAAGGGTTGGACTGGGGGCCGGCAAATGATGTGCCGACATTGCAGAGCCGCATCCGAGACCTTCTCAAAAGGGATATCAGTCTTGCCAAGATAATGCAAGTGATGCTGGTCCGTCGAGTCCTTCCCTGCCAACGTCGTCCTCTCCGTATGTGGTAGTTCAACCCGGAAGGACCGCGAACCATCCAACAACTCTTTGGCCTGACGCTCAAAGAGATGTACGAGTTATTCTTCGGATCACGAATAAAGTGTCCGGACACCACCAGGACACGGGTCTCAATTGCAACCGTCCGGATACCCCGGTAAATACTTCTATTGCCGAACACACCATCCTTTATATTTATTATAACATAATTCTAAGAAATGTTCTCTACGAGGACTGGCTGAAAAAGGCAGAGAGGATCAGGTGTCCGGCCCCTCTTCCCGAAGGCTTGCTGTCAGGACCCCGACTCAATGCCACATCGATCTAGCATGTAACACCTCATATCACTTTGCGGCCTCACGCACAGTATTCCCACGGGTGTCTCCTTACCTTTGCCCGGGACCGTTTGCGCCTTTTGGCACACGTATATGACAGTGTCGCTAGCATCCATATGATAAGGAGCCCGGGCTGACATGGCTAGTCGTAAACCCAAAGTGGCACAGACTTGCAGGGACAGGCATCCATGACCCAGCATCGAACGTGTCGGTCATCAGCGAGTGAATCCAGGCTGTAGCACTAGGCTAGCAGGACTCCGGTGAATCGGGCTTTAGCGGGCTAACAGGACTCCGGTATTCATCGCGTGACATTTCCCCGAAGGGACAGACACAGGAACGAAGAAGGACACATGCCGGCCAGCCTAAGTGTTCCGGAGCAGTAGCAAGCTACCATGGCTCGGTGGAAACACTAGGAGACATTTCCCGGTAAGAGAGGCTACTAAAGATAAACAACTAGATAGTCAGATCCCACACATACCAAGCATTTCAATAACATACACACAATATGCTCGATATGTGCAATACAACATGGTATCACAAAATGACTCTACGACTCAAGTAGTTTATTCATTAGGCTCCGAGGAGCGAGATATTACAAACAGGGGTCTCATGACCCAACAATCAGAACATACAAATCAAAGCACAAGCGGAAGCTATCATGTCTGAGTACAGACATCTATAAATGAAAAAGGCTGAGAAGCCTGACTATCTACCAGATCCTGCCGAGGGCACAAGATCGTAGCTGAGGTAACAAGCTAAACATCGAAGTCCAAGCGGAACTAATAGTGAGACTGAAGTCTCTCTGCAAAAACATAAAATAGGCAAACGTGAGTACAAATGTACCCAGCAAGACTTACATCAGAACTAACCACATATGCATCATTATCAACAAAGGGGATGGTGGGGTTTAACTGCAGCAAGCCAGCTTTGACTCGGTGGCTATCCTAAACTACGACTGCAATGTAACTCTTTTGAGGTGGCGCACACGAGTCCACATATTCACCATATCAATACACCACTATGGAACCGCTCCCGTCTCCCTACGAGAACGCCATCCATAGCACTCACGCTTATCTTGCGTATTTTAGAGTATCCACTTTCACTTGTCTATGAACTGATATAAGCAACCCAGAAGTCCTTTTCCGCGGACACGGCTATTCGAATAGATCATATTAACCCTGCAGGGGTGTACTTCTTCACACACGCTCTCACCACTTACCGCCGTTTACACGACATGTACTCGGCAACCTTTAAGCGGAAGCCCAACGTGGGTGTCGGCCACGGCCTGCCTAAACACTCAAGTCCCTAGTCCAGGTTTATCGCCTATTCGGGTTCCATCCATGAGGAGATCCGGCCGGAGTTTCGCTCACAGCCCCAAACGATGTGAACAGGGTTCCGTGACACCAAACGGGCGCCCGGTTTACCCGGCCACGTGCCTACCGCATCACAGCCCACCCCTAAGGTCAGCGCTGCGCACGGCCTCCAGCATACTACAAACACCAGAAACTACTTGCAACTCCTGGACAGAGGACAAGGGTGATCAAGAAGCCGAGAGGGTCCATTGGTTTCGGGCCCAATGCGTGGTAGTAGCTAAATCATAGATCACAAACACAGAACTCAGTTCCTGAGGACGGCTGCAATGAGACAACCCACCATGTACTCCTACATGGCCTCTCACCGCTACCTTTACCAAATCGTATTCACACACTTAGCTCACACACAGTAGGACATGTTCACACACCTCTGATTCATCCCGGATGAATCAGACCTGACTCAACTCTAAGCAGTAGCAGGCGTGACAAACAAGCATGAATGAGTAGGCACAACAGGGCTCAAACAACTCCTACTCATGCTAGTGGGTTTCATCTATTTACTGTGGCAATGACAGGTCATGCAAAGGATAAAGGGGTTCAGCTACCGCAGCAGGTAACAGATGAATCGTTGTTGTCCTAATGCAGTAAAAGAGAGCAGGAGCGAGAGAGTGGGATTGTATCGGAATGAACAAGGGGGTTTTGCTTGCCTGGCACTTCTGAAGATAACATTGAGTCTTCATCAGTGTCAACGATCACATCATCGGTATCGCGTCTATCGAGAGGGGACAAATACCGGCAACACAGAAAAACACAATCAATGCAATGCACAAAATGATGCATGCTATGACATGGCAATATGAATGTGTTTTGAGCTAATGTAACTAGCAACAAGTTAAATGGGGTTGGTTTGAATACAAGATTCAAATTCAAACTCCATATGTGATTATTTAAATGCCCTTTATATGATTTGTGCTAAACAGCAGCTATAAGTTGTTCTAACATGCATGAAAATGGTACAGATGGATTCCTTGAATTTTTCTGATAATTTTTCATATATAATTTATTTCATTTGGAGTTACGGTTGAATTTCTATGAATTTTAGAAGTTTTAGGCATTTTCTGGAATTTCAGAATTAAATTAAATCCAGAAAACATTACTGCGTCAGCATGACGTTGGCATGACGTCAGCAAGTCAACAGGGGCCGGCTCGGGTCAAACCTGAAGTGTGGGGTCCACACATCAGTGACACAGGGGCTAATCCCAGCGTTGACTCGGGCTTTGACCCACTACGGGGCCCGCTGTCAGTGTCACAGGGTTAGTTAGCAGGGTCATTAGCCCCTAACGACGACGCCACGTCAGCACGCCGGAGACCAGCCGACGGCGACCACAGAACACGGTGGGGCACGCCGGACTTGCGCTAGAGGCGTCAGTTTGGCGCGCTGAGGGCACCAGGGGATGGCCCTTGCTCCCGCGCATCCAGAGGACCGAGTGGGAGGTCGTGGGGTCGCCGGAACTCATGCCGGCGACGAGCTTTGGCGGCGATGGTGTTCGGTGGTGCTTGGGCGCGTCGCTACGGTGCATCAGTGAGCAAATGGAGAGGCTGGGCAGCACCTGCTAGACATGGGGAGCACTAAGAGCAGCTCAGTGAGGCCAGGGGAGCACGGAGGCTATGCGTGCAGCAGCAATGGCGGACGGTGGCTTCGGTGCTCGTGGGGAACGGCGCTACGGCACGGAGGGGAGCATGCTGAGTTAGGGGAGAGGGTCAGTGACTCACGGCGATGACGAGGGGACGCTCGGTGAGGTCGGGGACGGTCCGGAGCCGGCGAATTTGACGAAGATGGCCGGCGGTCCCGAGGTTGAAGAAGGCATCGAGGGCGGTGTTGTGGCATGTCCGGGGCCTCGTGGCTCGTTGAGGAGGTAGAGGGAGGACCGACGGAGCTTCCTGGGGCGTCGGTGAGCCGTGGGGTGGCCGGTAGCCACGGTGGCTCTCGTCGGTGGCGGCGGCTCCGTTCGGTCGAGGGAGGGGAAACAGAGGAGCGAGGGGGAGGGAGGTCCAGAGAGCGAGGGAGAAGTGAGAGGGGGTCGGGGCTGCGTGGCGTCGCGGGAGGGACCAGGGAAGGAGGAGGCAGCCAGGCAGGGAGGAGGTGGCCTCCTCGGCCGCGCGCGTGCGAGCACGCAGCTGCTCCCACTGGCAATAGGAAGACGACAGGGGGGGAGTAGCGGTGGCGGGCTGGGCCGCGCTGGGCCGGTCCTGTTGGGCCACTAGGTAGGCTTCACAGGTAAGTCCTTCTCTCTTTTATTTCTGTTCTGTTTCTCTTCTCTATTTCTGCAATTTGTTTTTGGATTTGATTTAAAATATCAAATCATTTTATAAAATCCTGGAAATAATTATGGGTGCTTTCTGAATTATTTCAGTGACCCTTAACAATTTCCAACATTTATTTGAACATTTAAATTATTTATAGTATTGAAATGCCCAAAGTCAAATACAATATGGTTTATTCAAAAAATCCAAAAATGTCTTGGAAAAATATCCATCATCTCTGGATATGGTTTTCACCCTTTTCCAGTGATCATGAACATTTTTGCAAACCAATTTGGGTTCTTTGAAAATATTTTGAAGTTGAACCTATTTGCAATGCTTTGGTGCTAGGGCTTGGTCATCCCCATTTCAAATTTCATACAATTTAAACATGTTGCACACATGAAGCTAGCCTAGAGCATTACCAGAAGCTAGGGATGTGACACTTGCCGAATCCTTTGTTGACCAGGATGCTTGACCGTGCGCCGTATCAGGTGCCATCAGGCGAAGACGAGGGGAGGAATAGAGAAGCCATAGATGGGCCTCATTTTTTACAAATCCAGATTGGAGGAGTAGATGCCTCCGCGAAGGAGGATAATCGTGGAGGGGAATCTAAAATCCCCGCTCCCCAAGGTAAGAAAAGGGCCGCCTCTGAAGATTTGGAAACGAAGGCTTCTAAACGAGGGAAGAAGACCTCACAAGGGGACTGGTCCTCCACGGAACCGTAAGTGAAAGAGTACTTTGATAACCATATCCTGTTTTGTGTCTGAGAATAATGACCGAAACATACTTGTTGCAGTCCGGCTCATAGCCCTTCTCCATAGAATTTGTCCTCGGGGGATCTTCCTCCGGAGATGATGGAGAGCGAGTTGCCTCCCTCTGCCTCCCCGCCGCATGGGGCGGACGACCCCGAAGTGTCATCACGGAGGATTTCTCTGGATCCACCAAGGCCAGAAGTTGACACTTCGGCCGCCTGGAGTCTGCAATATCCGGCTCCCAAGGAGAGCTTCAGGAGGAGTCCGGGATTGTCTGGCACACAGCCAGACACACTAATGGGCCTTCTTGAGCGAGGGGCCATCTTCGAGACGCATCATGCTCTAATGGGCATGGTATTTGAGAGGATTTCATCCGCGAAAAGAGGCTTGAATGAAGCTTTTACGAGTCTACTAAGAGGCTTTGAGGTACGCAACAAGTGCAATTTTGATGTTGCCGCACATGCTACGTGTGCTCTATATAGATAGTATCCCCTGAGACTCTGGTTGCCATCAACGTGGCGGACAGAGGATCATAATCTCTGTTAATAATCGCGCTGCTTTATGTGCAGGTGGTTGAGGGTTCGGCGGCCGATCGATCTGCTAATTTTGCCGAACTAAAGCGGCAGCTAGACGTGGCCGATGCCGACATCACGCTTGTTAACAAGCGGCTTGACGAGGCCTAGGGTATGTATATTCGGCTTGTCAGCAAATCTTTAAGAGGAGCATGATGCTAGTATCTATAATATGTTGTTTACTGCAGATGGAGCTGCTGCTGTGGAGACCCTTCAGGCGGAGCTTGCCCGAGTCAAGGAGCAAGCTCGGATAAGTGATGTGGCCGCTCTGAAGGCGGTCGAGGAGTTATAGGCCAAACAGGCTGCTCGTCGCCGGAGCAAAGAAAAGATGGCTCATATGGCTACCGAGCTAGAAGATGTCGCCAACCGCCGTGAGCTCCTTGAAAAGGAAAATCAAGCAACAGCAGCTGACCTGAAGAAGGCCCTAGATGCAGCCAAGGAAACCCGCTCTAAAATGAGGGGGATGAAGGAGCAGCTTTATGAAGCCGGAGATATCGTGGTTGGAAAGCCCTATCTGTTGCGGATGAAATTCGGAGATCCAAAGTATGCTCCTCTGGATCAGTTGTGGAGTGCGGCGGACGCATATGCGGACCTGGCAAAGAGTGCTGCTGATGCATCCGAGTTTTACAAAGATCGGAATGACCATAAGGCTGAGAGGTTATTCTGGTCGTAGTTCAGTGCCCCGACGCGTTCGCTGCCATTTAATGAAAAGATGGCCGCGTGGGCCGAACTCCAGAGGTTGTCCGGGCTTGCTATGAGGTCTGTCGTGGATCATCTTTGGCCACAAGGGCCAAGGCCGGACGATTATTTTGGATTAGTGCAACAATTCCTCGGTGTTGTGTCACATATCGACATTGTAAAGAGGTCGGCGTGCATAGAGGGTGCGCGGATGGCTCTTTCCCGTGTTAAAACATATTGGGCTAGGATGGAAGCCACCGCTATTGCAACCCACAGTGTGGCGGATGGCCAGGACCCGACCGAGCACTATTTCAAAGAAGTCTTAGAAGGCGCTCGTTTAATAGAGGCTCAGTGCTCGAAGAGTGCCATGTTCGAATGACATGTATCACGATTGTAAAGACAATGTTATTTCGATTATAAAGGCTGTTTTTATACTTTTGCCCGAAAGTATTATAATGCCTCCTGTGTGGCCGTTTATGTATATATATGTATCCTGAAAGTTTGCAGTCGTCGGCTTCAGCCCCCACGCATATAATGTGGGTTTGTTCGGGAACGCGCGTAGTCACACTTGATCCAACGTCTTGGTCCGTTAAGGAGGTGATTGCGCGGCGAACCAGGAAATCGGACGATATAGCTTTAACCCTTTCACTTAGCCATAGAAGTTTGACGCTGGGGATACTATATAGCCCCTGGTACTTTCGCATTCAGCCGGATATGGTGTGCGTATGTACGTGACCACAAAATCGGTCCTTCGTTAATGTGGAGGAATCGCGAGGATTCTGCAGGGTCATCGAGTGGTTAACCAGTCTCGCGCTGTATCATGACAGTCAGTTTTCGGCTTTCTCTACTGAGGCGCTCATCCAGGTGAACCGAGGCACAATCGTAGTAGTTCTCCCGGTGCCGCCTTAGCCGATAGAACAGAACGTAAGGTAGCAAAACACAGGAGCCGGGCAAACGAACATTTGACCAAAGACATGATTCGGACCTGATGCATATAAGGCCAAACTCGCAACGCCGAACACTCCCTAAGGTATTTGAACTTTATAATGTGTACTGGGCTGAATAACGCCCTTAACAATGAGCCCTGAGTTTCCAGGTATGAGCAGTATTCTGGTGTGACAAAAATGCCGAAGTCGCCAGTATCCCCCCCCCCCCCGGTTGTATAAAGTTTCCAGGGGGAAGAAGCAACAAGAGATGTTAGAAAGGTTTACGCAGGGTCTTAATCTAAAGAGAAACCTTTGTGCGGGGCCTTGCTGCACGTCTGCGCCTTTATCTCCTTTGTGCCATATCCTAGAAGGGTGTAGCGCGATGGTCGCCGGTAAAAGAAAAAACACAGGTGACAGACTTCGTGCGAGGTGTTCGTTAATGAAAATGCAATATGCTATTGTATTGATAAGGTCGAGCCAAACTATGGGCTCTTTTTGTGAGCAGCCCCTAGCATCTTTTATGGGGAAATCCCAACTGGGCTGTTACATTAGGTGGAGCGCCGGACTCGTCTAACCGTGTCCGTGGTCTTCACGAACAGCCATTAGTCCTGGTTGGAGGTACCGCTCAGTGTTCGGCTGCTAGAGCCGCCACATATTCTTCCGCGCGTAAGGAACGCTCTGTGTTTCCGCTAACTGTGATGACGTCGCATGGACCGGGCATCTTAAGTTTGAGGTAGGCGTAATGCGGTACTGCATTAAAACGAGCGAAGGTCGTTCGTCCAAGTAGTGCGTGACAGCCACTCCGGAATGGAGCGATGTCGAAGGTTAATTCCTCGCTTCTGAAGTTATCGGGGGAATCGAATACAACTTCTAGTACTAAGGAGCCCGTACAGTGGGCCTCAACGCCTGGTATTACTCCTTTAAAGGTAGTGTTACTTAGGCTGATCCTTGAACGGTCTATCCCCATTTTGCAGACAGTGTCCTGATATATCAGGTTTAGAGTACTTCCGCCGTCCATGAGGACTCATGTGAGATGGTATCCGTTAATTATTGGGTCGAGCACCAAGGCGGCCGATCCTTCGTGCCGGACACTAGTCGGGTGGTCCCTGCGATCGCAGGTGATCGGGCAGGCCGACTAGGGATTGAATTTGGGGGCAACAGGCTCAACAGCGTATACGTCTCTGAGTGCGCGTTTGCGCGTTCTCTTTGGAATGTGAATTACGTAAATCATATTCACTGTTTTGACTTCTGGTGGGAATTTTTTCTGTCCTCCAGTGTTCGGCTCACGAGGCTCCTCCTCGTCCTCACTTGGCGTGTCCCTCCCCTTTTGTTTGGCGTTCAGCTTGCCGGCATGTTTGAAAACCCAACACTCCCTGTGGGTGTGGTTTGCATGCTTTTCAGGGGTGCCGTGAATGTGACATAATTTGTCTAGAATCTTGTTTAGGCTAGATGGTCCTTCTCTGCTACCTTTAAATGGCTTCTTCCGCTGACCAGGTCGAGAGCCCCTGAATCCGGCATTGACTGTCGTATTCTCTAGGCTGTCATTATTGTTTCGACGCTTATTTTTGTTGCGTCGCGGCTTCCCGTTGCCATCCCTGACTTCGGATGTGCTTGGGTCGCTGGTGCCGGTACGGGCAGCCAGCTGTCCTCGCCCGCGCAGAAGCGGGTCATAAGGCTTGTTAAGGCTGCCATTGTCCTCGGCTTTTCTTGACCGAGGTGTCTGGCAAGCCATTCGTCCCGGATACTGTGTTTGAAGGCTGCTAAGGCTTCGGCGTCCGGGCAATCGACTATTTGATTCTTCTTAGTGAGAAACCTGTTCCAGAGCTTTCGGGCTGACTCTCTGGACTGTTGAATTCTGTGACTTAGGTCGTCAGCGTCCGGAGGTCGGACATAGGTCCCTTGAAAATTGGCCCTGAGAGCATCCTCGAGCTCTCCTCAACTTCCAATTGAGTTTTCGGGAAGGCTTTTCAACCAGTCTCGAGCTGGCCCCTTTAATTTGAGGGGTAGATATTTGATGGCGTGGAGATCGTATCTGCGAGCCATATGCATATGAAGGATAAAGTCCTCGATCCAGAACCCAGGGTTTGTAGTTCCGTCGTATGCCTCTATTTTCATGGGTTTAAATCCTTCTGGAAATTCATGATCCAGCACCTAATCGGTGAAGCACAGGGGGTGTGCGGCGCCCCTGTATTTGGTTGTGTCGTTGCATGCTGTCGACGGTTGTTGTGCTTCATTCTGATTCCAAGCTGGCATTCGCTCGATGTGATCGTTTCGGTAGTTCTGATCCTACACTGGAGCGCGCTTCCTAGATCCGTAGATGGATCTGGCCATACCGGACTTTTTGTCCAGGAGCTCACGTAAATCGTGTGCTGACTTGTGTGCGGCATCCTTAGCCGTCTTGTCACGGCCACGGGGCGGCTGGTCTGTCCGATCGGTAGTTTTCGGCTGAGTGGGCTCTAAGGCCTCATCGTCGAATTTGGACAGTAGCTTGGACTTTGGATAGCTCTTTGCATGGCGATCGTCGCCATATTTTTCTTCTGTGTCGAGCACTTTGCTCCACCTACGGTTGAGCGTATCCTGCACGGCCTTAAGCTTTTGCCTCTGCTTCTTTAGCCTCCTTGCGGTGGAAATAAGTCTTCTGTGGTGGTTCTCTTGTTCCAAGAGTTTTTCTAGGATGATAAGTGCGTCATCATCCGGGATGTCCTCCTCTACGGAGACAGGTTGTTGAATTTTACCCTCGGGATCGGTGTTATCTGACGTCGGCTCCAGACTGTTTTCACCGTCCCCTGGCTCCTCCTTCTCCATCGCTGGGTCCATGGGGTCGTCGTTTCCTTTGGAATCAACCAGGGTATTATTATTTCTTGCGCTGTTGTCGCTGTTTTTACTGTGGCGGGATTTAGAGCGGCGTCTACGGCGCCGCTTTGGTGGCTTATCGAGGGGATTATCCTTCATTGTATCATCACCATCACCTTCTTTTGGTATGTCCACCATGTAAATATCATATGATGAGGTGGTAGTCCAGCGCCCAATGGGTGGTGGTTCCTGGTCTTCTCCTGCGTCGTCGTAAATACCGTCGACGTCTTCGGAGCCGAAATCGAGCGTGTCGGTTAAGTCATCGACAGTGGCTATGAAGTGAGTGGTGGGTGGGTAACGAATTTCTTCATCATCCGCTCCCCATCGAGCCGGACATAGTTTGGCCACGAATCTTCTGACAAGGACAGAGACCTTAATGAGTTCAGCACGTCACCCAGGGGTGAGAGGTGAAAGATATCCGCGGCAGTGAACTCCATGACAGGTGCCCAATCTGATTCGATAGGCATGGATGCACGCGGTTCGGAACCTACAGCCGGAGGTGAGTCCGGGGGTCCGATAATGCCACTCTCACATGAGGTGGGATCAGTGTTCGTCTCCGACGCCGATGGGTGTGCGGCCTCCATGGCGGGGTCCATCCACCCTTCCTCGGAAGGCACGATCTGCTCCAGATTGATTCCCGGCGCCAACGCGGGTGCGATCTCCCGAATACTGTCCGACAGTAGATCAAAGTCATGTCCGTCGTGGCCGTTTGGTGCACCTGTCATGGGCTCGAATCCGTCGAAGATCAAGTTTCCGCAGATGTCGGCAGTATAGTTTAAGCTTCCAAACCTAACCTGATGGCCAAGGGCATAGCTGTCGATCTGCTCCAGATGGCCAAGTGAGTTGGCCCGCAGTACGAAGCCGCCGAATATGAAGATCTTTCCGGGAAGGAAAACCTCCCCTAGACTGCATTGTTGAAGATGATCGAGGGAGCCATCAAGCCTTATAGCGAAGGCACAGTGGAACTCTCAATGAAAGCACCAATGTCGGTGTCAAAACTGGCGGATCTCGGGTAGGGGGTCCCGAACTGTGCGTCTAAGGCTAATGGTAACAGGAGGCAGGGGACATGATGTTTTACCCAGGTTCAGGCCCTCTCGATGGAGGTAATACCCTACTTCCTGCTTGATTGATCTTGAGGATATGAGTATTACAAGAGTTGATCTACCACGAGATCGTAGAGGCTAAACCCTAGAAGCTAGCCTATGATTATGATTGTTGTTATCCTACGGACTAAACCCTCCGGTTTATATACACACCGGAAGGGGCTAGGGTTACATAGAGTCGGTTATAGAGAAGGAAATCTACATATCGGAATATCGAAGCTCGCCTTCCACGCAAAGAAGAGTCCCATCCGGACATGGGACGAAGTCTTCAATCTTGTATCTTCATAGTCCAACAGTCCGGCCAGAGAATATAGTCTGGCTGTCTGAGGACCCCTTAATCCAGGACTCTTTCAAAAGGGAAGACTCTAGAATTCACCGACCGATTTGAGAAGATAAGAGATCACTGGCCCGCATTTGTGGCCTACAAGACATCGGACAAGAGTGAGAAAATGTCAGAGATAAACAAGATAAATGCTGCAAAGAAGTTGTATCACCATCGCACGAGGTCAGGCATCTACCTCAAAGCCCGGCCGTTGTGGGACAAAGCTGAGACTGACCTGATTGCTAAAGGGGTCGAACTAGAGACATTGAACTGGCCAGACCGTTCAAGGACTTGGTTCTTCGGGGTTGGGGGAACTTTGGACCCTGAAACAGGGAAGTGCCGTTAGACGGACGAGGAACTCGCAATACCAGTCATGAAGCTTCAGGCAGCAATCAAGGCAGCGCAGGAAGGGACGTTCATTCCCGACAGAGAGAATGACAAGCCGACTGAGGCCCTCGGGAATCCTGAGCACCCTGGACGAACACGAGGCACACCAGGCTCTGTTGCGTGGGAGATTGGGTTTCCGGCGCAGGAAGTTACAAAACCCGGGAGAGGAAGAGGAAATAGGAGTTGAGCGATATACATAAGCTCAATGCAAGAGTACGAAAGCTAGAGGAACAAGTTGAGAGCTAGCAAGCTGCCGATCAACCATCTCAGCGGCACGAAGCTACCCCAGAAGCTACCCCGCCATCTCATCGGAGAAGCAGCGTGGCTTCCACGGAGCTTGTTCAGCAGCCTAACTTCACGGCTCCTAGCTACCCCGTGGATGCTATCGTGGAGGCTCATCATTGCCAGCTTATGACGAAATGGCAAAACATCAACTTGAAGGCGGTTGTCGGCACCGTTCCACCTCCTCAACCCGACGGAACTTTTCTCTACTGTCCGATTCCACGGGTTATGCTGTTGTGATGGCAGATGAATTAATGAAGGGATTTGAGGAGCTTGATCTTGACCACCCTAAAGGTGAAGGGGAGATTCAGCTGGGTCTTGCTCTGAAGACTCCATGTCTATGGCGAAAGGAGTACATCAAGCTTCCAAACTGGACGCCTCTGCCTCCTCCTCCTCCTCCTCCTCCTCCTCCTCCTGTGAGTCAGGGCACTCCGCCTCCTCCTCCGCCTCCTCCTCCGGTGAGTGATCAGGGCACTCCGCCTCCTCCGATGCGTGATGGCACTTCGGCTCCTTCTACGACTCCTCCTCCGCCTCCTCCGGCGCGTCGGAGCACTCCGCCTCCTCCAGCGTGTCAGCGGACTCCGCCGCGTCAGAAATGGTGGAAGAGAGAGGCTGCCGCTCCGACGGCTAGTAGTACAAACAAAGGAGTTAAGTAATTCAAGAAGGGTCCATCTCTCAAGGCTCCGTAAAAGTTACCATATGTGAGGATCGACAAGGAAAACGAGGACATCAGTCGTGCCCAAGTGAGGGACTTTTTTGCATGGAAACCTCCACCTCTGAAGGAAAATATAGATCCGGTGAAAGTGAAGCGGACTATCGATGCCCTGAAGTGACCACCACCGCCTCCGTCGGATTCCAACTATGTGCGCACTATTAAAAAGGCATATAAGGAAGCAGAGCGGTCAGGAAGTACTTGCAGTGATGCAAGGTTAGCAGAGCAAAGAAGTGGGGAAAAATCCCCAGCTCGGCGAACAGGCGAAGCAAACGTGCCCCCCGCTCAAGGTGTCTAGCGATATCGTCGCTAATCATCCGGGGATGGTGCCAGTACCAATCCTGCTGATTACCTGACCGATGATATAGAGTTTGAAACAATGGAGGTGGACGAATTCAGATTCAAGTGCGGGCAGCCTTCATCAAACCTGACCATCATCCTCGTCTAACAATGATGATGCGAAGACTCCATGAATGGTACATGGAAAGATGCCTCTAGTCTGGGAAGCATACTTTTACGATGAGAATTAAAGAGGAGCACGACCTCGTTGGAATGGATATTTTGAGTACTGAATTTGACGAGTTATTCCAGTTATACAATCAAAAGGCCCTCGATAAAACACTCGTGAGTTGCTACTGTCTGTAAGTACTACTTCTGTAATAATTAAGTCTCTATATATAGCTCAGCTCTTTCATTTGCATGTATATATACCTATCCTCCCTATATTATGCAGGTTGAAGATCGTCGAATGCAAAAAAGAAGATATCTATGACATTGGGTTCATTAACCCAAACGTCATACATGAATGGACGGTCAAACACAATGTCTCTGAAACCAAGGACAACTTGCTACAATCGTTGCTTAAAAATCTAAACAAAGATAAAATACTCTCTCCTTACAATTTCAAGTGAGTGTTACTGTCTTGTGCTTATTCGGTTTCCCTCACTCGAGGTTAATTATAGTAATGTAATAGATGAGTTATGCATGTGTGCGCATATTCCACTTTATTTTGCTAGAGATTAAGCTTGAAGCTGGAATAGTAACTATCTTAGACTCGAGAAGAAAAGATCCCCAGGAGTATGCGGACAAGACTGATATGCTCCATAACTAAGTTCAATCGATCATTATCGCACCATATCGGCAACTTTGTTCATTCTTGGATATCAAGTAATTATTCTCTTTGTCTGGCTGGATTTGAAAAGAGTTCACCGCAATTACGCCGGGACTGCCGACGGAGCTGCAATTTAAACACCCAAAAATAAGTACTACTAGCTAGCTAGTTCTGCGCATCTCCCATTGATTCTAGCTAGTTTCATCAATACCATTTAGCTTATGTGATTATCAGTTTGATTGAACTCTATTTCTCGTAAAGTTCTTGTGCCAGGAAGCCGGGAATGATTTTTGTGGATACTAAGTTTGCGATTTCATATACAACTCGATGACCTCTAAGCGGGGCTACTCTGAAAAACAATATGAGGTATGTAAACAAAATAATTCACAATTTAATTTTATTACCATAATTTGTGTTGAATTTCATTCATATATATGTATTGATGCACTTCTTTAAATTAAATGTGGTAGATGCGGGAAGCACATGATCGCATACGAGCTATTCAAGAGGAATTGGCGGGATTCTATCTTGACCATGTCATACATAAAGCCAGAGAATACCATGTGGAAGTTGAAATAGACCTTAGATGTTAGGGTTTGTAAGAGATCGTATATTGTATATATGTAGCTAGTAGCTCAGATAGATATACGAAAACTTGTTGTTCGACCAATCTCTCGGAGAAAGAGAGGTCACTTCTGTATGTATATGTTCATGACGATCTTGTGTACTTAACGGTTCCTTCATTTGCTTACTAACTAGCGTGCCGAGTTCTCTCTATACGTATAGTAGCTAGCTAGCGTCGACCAGGCACAGAGATAAGAGAGGTCACTTCTCTCTATTAGCTAGCTAACACAATATAAGAAACCCCTAAATTATCCCTTCAAAACCTCCTAAACCCTCCCTGAGGGAGTCCTGGATTAGGGGGTGTCCGGATGGCCGGACTAAGACCTTTGGCCGGACTCCCGGACTATGAAGATACAAGATTGAAGACTCCGTCCCGTGTCCGGATGGAACTTTCCTTGGCATGGAAGGCAAGCTTGGTGATACGATATGAAGATCTCCTCCCATTGTAACCGACTCTGTGTAACCCTAGCCCTCTCCGGTGTCTATATAAACCGGAGAGTTTTAGTCCGTAGGACGAACAACAATCATACCATAGGCTATCTTCTAGGGTTTAGCCACTCCGATCTCGTGGTAGATCTACTCTTGTACTACCCATATCATCAATATTAATCAAGCAGGAGTAGGGTTTTACCTCCATCGAGAGGGCTCGAACCTGGGTAAAAACATCGTGTCCCTTGTCTCCTGTTACCATCCGCCTAGACGCACAGTTCGGGACCCCTACCCGAGATCCGTCGGTTTTGACACCGACATTGGTGATTTCATTGAGAGTTCCTCTGTGTCGTCGCCTTTAGGCCCGACGGCTTCTTCGCTCGTCAATCGCGACGCAGTCCGGGATGAGACTTTTCTCCCCTGACAGATCTTCGTATTCGGCGGCTTCGCACTGCGGGCCGACTCGTTCGGACATCTGGAGAAGATCGAAAGCTACGCCCCTGGCCATCAGGTCAGGTTTGGAAGCTTAAACTACACGGCCGACATCCGCGGGGACTTGATCTTCGACGGATTCGATCCACGACCGGGCGCGCCGCACTGTCTCGATGGGCATGATTTAGCTCTGTCATCAGACAATGCCCAGAGCGTCGCTCTGGTGTCCACTCCGACCATTAGCTCGGAGCCCACTATGCCAGTCGGGGACGGACGGTTGGACGCCGCCCCGGAAACTGCAATCTCTATGACGATAGAGCCGGATACCAGCCTAGTCCCTCGCAAGGCCCGTGACCCCAAGGTGCCGGACTCCGATCCGGACTCCGTAAATCCTGCACCTCTTCCGATTAAGCCCGATTGGGCTCCGGTCATGGAGTTCACTGCCGCGGATGTCTTTCAGCACTCACCTTTCGGCAACATCCTGAATTCGTTAAAGTCTCTCTCTTTGTCAAGAGAGCCCTGGCCGGACTACAGCCAACACGGTTGGGATGCGGACGATGAAGAAATTCATAGCCCACCCACCATCCACTTCGTAGCCACTGTCGACGATTTAACCGACATGCTCGACTTTGACTCCAAAGACATCGACGGCATGGACGCTGATGAAGGAGACGATCAAGAACTAGTGCCTATAGGGAACTGGAAAGCCACCTCGTCATATGACATATACATGGTGGACACCCCTAAAGAGGGGGATGGGGAGGAGAAAACGGAGGATGATCCCTCCAAGAAGCAACCCAAGCGCCGATGTCAGCGGCGCCGCTCTAAGTCCCGCCAAAGCAAAAACGGCGATTCCGGCACCGGAGATAACAATACGCCGGACAGTGCCGAGGACAAACCCCTCCAGCAGGATTCAGTGCAGGAGGACGAAGGAGCCAACCCTCATGAGAGAGCGGTCGACAAAGAAGACGAGGACGACAATTACATGCCTCCCTCCGAAGAATGGGCAAGCCTCGACGACGACGAATTCATCGTGCCAGAGGATCCCGTCGAACAAGAGCGTTTCAAACACAGACTCGTAGCCACGGCAAGCAGCCTCAAGAAGAAACAGCAGCAGCTTAGAGTTGACCAAGACTTGCTAGCCGACAGATGGATCGAAGTCCTGGCGGCCGAAGAGTATAAACTAGAACGCCCATCCAAGAGCTACCCAAAGCGCAGGCTGCTACCCCAACTTGAGGAGGAAGCAACTAAACCTACATCACCAGCGTACGATGCGCCCGATAGGCCACCCCGTGGCCGCGATAGAGAGGCCTTCAGGCCCTCAACCCAGGCCGCCCCCCGACACCGCTCAAAACATACTAGAGTTCGGGGAGACGCAACAGACCTGTGAGACATCTTGGAGAATAAGGCAAGGCAAACAAGATCGATCTACGGGTCACATGGGCGCCCCGCTTCACGTGACGCTAGCCGTCACGCCGGACATAATAAGTATGGCCCGGCCGAATACAACAGACCAAGCTCGTCTGAGCTGCGTTGCGATATAGCCCAGTACAGGGGCGCCGCACACCCACTATGCTTCACAGACGAAGTAATGGATCATCAAATCCCCGAGGGCTTCAAACCCGTAAACATCGAATCATACGATGGCAGAACAGATCCTGCGGTATGGATCGAGGATTATCTCCTTCATATCCACATGGCCCGTGGTGATGATCTACACGCCATCAAATACCTCCCGCTCAAGCTTAAAGGACCAGCTCGACATTGGCTTAATAGACTGCCAGCAGAGTCAATTAGTTGTTGGGAGGACCTGGAATCCGCATTCCTTGACAACTTCCAGGGCACGTATGTGCGACCGCCAGACGCCGATGACCTAAGCCACATAATCCAGCATCCAGAGGAATCGGCCAGACAATTATGGACATGGTTCCTAACCAAGAAAAACCAAATAGTCGATTGTCCAGACGCCGAGGCCCTTGCGGCCTTCAGGCACAACATCCGAGACGAATGGCTTGCCCGACACCTAGGACAGGAAAAGTCGAAGTCTATGGCAGCCCTCACGACACTCATGACCCGCTTCTGTGCGGGAGAAGACAGTTGGCTAGCTCGTAGCAACAACATAACCAAGAGCCCCGGCAATTCAGATACCAAGGATAACAACGGCAGGTCACGTTGCAAGAAGCATATACACCGCATTAACGGTGACAATACTGAAGATACGGCAGTCAATGCCGGATTCAGAGGCTCTAAACCCGGTCAGCGGAAGAAGCCATTCAAAAGAAACCCCCAGGGCCCATCCAGCTTAGACCGGATACTCGATCTCACGTGCCAGATACACGGCACACCCGAACAACCAGCCAATCACACCAACAGGGATTGTTGGGTGTTCAAGCAGGCAGGCAAGTTAAGTGCCGAGACCAGAGACAAGGGGCTACATAGCGATGACGAGGAGGGGCCCCGGCCGCCGAACAACAAAGGACGGAAGGGATTTCCCCCGCAAGTTCGGACGGTGAATATGATATACGCAACCCACATCCCCAAAAGGGAGCAGAAGCATGCTCTCAAGGACATCTATGCGCTGGAGCCAGTCGCCCCAAAGATCAACCCATGGTCCTCCTGCCCGATCACCTTCGATTGACGGGACCATCCCACCAGCATCCGTCATGGCGGATTCGCCGCACTGGACCTAGACCCAATTATCGACGGATTCCACCTTACCAGAGTCCTAATGGACGGTGGCAGTAGCCTGAACCTGCTTTACCAGGACACAGTGCAAAAAATGGGCATCGATCCTTCAAGGATTAAACCCACAAAGACAACCTTCAAAGGTGTCATACCAGGGGTAGAAGCCAGCTGTACAGGCTCGGTCACACTCGAGGTGGTCTTCAGATCCCCGAATAACTTCCGGAGCGAGGAGTTAATCTTCGACATAGTCCCATTCCGCAGCGGCTATCACGCCCTGCTCGGGCGAACCGCATTTGCCAAATTTAATGCGGTGCCGCACTATGCATATCTCAAGCTCAAGATGCCAGGACCTCGCGGAGTCATCACGGTAAACGGAAACACCGAACGGTCTCTCTGAACGGAGGAGCCACGGCGGCCCTGGCAGTAGAAGTACAGAGTAGCCTCTCAAGGCATTTCTCCAATCCAGGTGCCAAACGTCCGGACAACGTCAAGCGAGCCCGAAGTAACCTACAACAAATCTGGCTGGCACATTCCGAGCAAGCATAGTAGTGCGGCCCCAACCCCGGCCCCCGTCAAACGGCGATACTGGTACCACGCGTACATAATTATGCCTTAGAGATACCATGGGCATAAGGGGAGGGGCACAACAACGGCACGCCCAGAATGCAGCTCAACCGCGCTAAGGGGCTCCCTATTTCACCGTTTTCCTTTTCACACACTTTCAGGACCCAACTATTCGGAAGGCCTGTCCGGCAATACTCTCGCCGAACCGACGATGCAATAGCCAGGGAGGAAGCAAGCCACGTCAAAAGTCCAGGTGGTCTCTATAACGAGTTTAATACCTGTTTCTCTTACAATCCTGCAGCTTGCCCCTGAAGGGGAATATGTCAAATACTCCCATCTCTTGCTTACCGCACTTTTTGTATCGTTCTGCTTTTGCAGCAGCCCTTTTTTAATGAGAAATATATAGCTCTTACCTATTATTGTACTTATCTATTTTTATATGCAAATATGTTCAGTCATGACACTATGCAACTGTACGCTTTGGTACGGATAATGCACCAGGGGCTTACAACACCCCATAACATGGTGTGAGAAGACCGAACACTCTAACAAGTGTGGCACCCCGAACTTATAGCACTATATGCATCGGCTCCGAATCATGTCTTTGGTCAATAGTTGGGTTTGCCCGGCTCCCATGTTTTGGTACCTTACGTTCCGCATTGTTGGCTAAGGTAGCGTTGGGAGAACTACTGCGATTGTGCCCCAGTTGAGCTGGGTTAACACCTCAGTAGAGAAAGCTAAAACTGACTGTCATGATAGTGCGAGAGACCGGTCGCTGTTCGCGAGGTTTCTTCGAGTCCTTAAAGACTTATGCCGCTTCGAGCGAGGAACCGAACTTATCCGGCCTAGGCGTGGATAGCGCCCCGAACTCGGTCTTCGGAATACTAGGGGCTTCGCTGAAATTTAAAATTATAGAATTCTATGGCTAAGTGAGAGTGATAAAGCATTATAAGTTCGACGGCCTGGTTCGTTGTGCTGAACGCCTCCCTAGATGGACCCAAGAATGGGAACAAGAGCGCTCAGGTTTATCCCGAACACCCCAGCACTCGTGGCATGGGGGTCGAAGCTGACGACTTGCATCTCTCAGATTTGATAAACGGCCGCACAGAAGGTAATATTTTAAATTAACAAGTGTTGCTTAACGCATATGAACAAAGCTTCAGCGTACAGGATAACAAATGCGAGTTTACTCAAAAATTACATCTTTGGAGCACTCATCCGCTATGCGGCGGGCACCCTTCAGAACGCCATTATAATACATCTCGGGCGTACGATACTCCTTGCCCAGCGGTGGTGCGGCCGTCAACAGCTTCTCCGCGTCTAGCTTGCCCCAGTGCACCTTAGCACGGGCAAGGGCCCGACGGGCACCTTCAATACAAATGGAGCGCTTGACGACCTCAATCCATGGACACGCGTCCACCAGCCGCCGCACCAGACCGAAGTAGCTCCCAGGCATGACTTCTCTAGGCCACAACCGAGCTATGAGGCCCTTCATGGCCTGTTTGGCCACCTTGTGGAGCTCAACCAGCTGCTTCGGCTGGTCGCTCAGGGGCACCGGATGTTCGGCCTCAGCATACTGAGACCAGAACACTTTTTCCGTCGAGCTCCCCTCTTTGGCTCGGTAGTATGCGGCGGCATCAGACACACTACGGCGCAGATCGGCGAACGCTCCTGGAGAGCTCCGGATTCGGGTAAGTAGCAGATAATTAACTTTTATGTTTTTGCTTTGCATAAAGAATGCCTTACCCGCCGCAATCTTCTTCATCGCCTCGATCTCCTGAAGGGCCTTCTGGGCTTCGGCCTTAGCGGTCTTGGCACTCTCAAGAGCCAAGGCAAGCTCGGACTCTCGAGTCTTCGAGTCACGCTCCAAACTCTCATGTTTTTCCACGAGAGCCTGGAGCTCTTGCCGCACCTCCGACACCCACGCCTCCTGCTTCTCTCGCTCGGTGCGCTCCAAGGCCGCACTCTTTTCGGCCTTCGAAACCGCCTCTTTCAGGTTCGCCACCTCGGTCGTGGCTCCTGTAACATTAACGTTGGTCCTGTTATTATTATGCAACCAAGTATTTCTATATACATTTACATGAGTTACTATGTACCCTCTTTATCCTCGAGCTGCTTCTTGGCACGGCCGAGCTTGCTCTTGGACCGCTCGATGCTTTCCTTCAAGCCATTGACCTCCGCAGTCAGTGCGGCAGAGGTCAGCAGCGCAGCCTGCATTCCCATATTGACATATTTCTATTAGACTCCTGCGTATATCTTTTGAGATCCTCAGTTCGGCTTTTCTTTCCGAACACCGAATTGAGCATTAGGGGCTACAGTCTATGCGGTAACATTTTTTATATATGTTTTTTAACACATACCTCAAAGCCCGTTAATAGGCTTGTGCAGGCTTCCGTCAGCCCACTCTTGGCAGACTGAATCTTCTGAATCACCGCACTCATAACAGTGCGGTGTTCTTCATCGATGGAGGCGCCGTTAAGTGCCTCCATCAAATTGTCCGGTGCCTCCGGGTGGACGGAAGTCGCCGGCGTCGCAGGCTTACCCTTCTTATGAAGGCGCCGCCTGTCGGGCTCTGGAACCACTGATGGTTCCGGAGCAGTGTCCGGCCCAGGGCCAGACTTAGATCCCTCCGGGGCTTTACCCCCTTTGGGCTGGGAGTCCGGAAGGTCACCTTGTGGCGCTTCCAGGACCACCTCCTCCTGGTTTTGTCCCCCACGGGACTCCACCTCAGCATCGTTTGTAGGGAGAGGGGAGGAGGCCGTCGGAAGTGAAGCGCTATTCACATCCGACGAATTCAGAGATCCGCTAAACGAATCGCCAAGCTGAGCTCTGGGCGGACTGCATGATTAGCTTCGGTGTTAGAAGCTATCAAATAATAAAGGAGTGCAATAAGTCATTCGGGTAGCCGGACACTTACGATTTTGCCAGGGGCTTGACCCTGGATGGCCAGTCCTCCCCGCCGTCTTTGGCGTCGGGGGCGTAGTCCGGCAGAAGGGACTTCCCCTTATTGGACCCTCCGGCTTCCCCAGTTGGGGCGGCCTTTCTCTTCTTTCCTCCCCCTGTTGGAGGGGGAGAGGCATCTTCTTCTTCCTCCACCTCCTCGTCTTCGGAGGCGGAGGGTGCGTTGGGGCCGTCGGGCAAATCCGGCGTCACCGGGCACTGGGAACTCTTTCGGGTCCCCATGGCCTTCTCCTTGGCCTTCTTCTCCGTCACCACATGGGGTGCCGGAACCAGTAGCTTCCCTAAGTGTGCGTCTACTGGGCCTTCGGGCGAAGGGGACGGACAGTCGAACTATCCGGATGTCCTCTTCCAGTCCTGTCAAAGGAACGGGAGTTTAGATCCCACATAAAGTCACACTATGAAATTCGGGTATCCCGTAAGGGACTAAAGGTTAGCTTACTTCGGAGGCTTGACGTTTGGCGCAGAACCCGCGATCCTCGGTGACGGGAGGGGAGACCTCAGAACTCTTGAAAAGCACCTTCCAGGCGTCCTCGTGCTTCGTTTCGAAGAGCCGGGATAGAGTCTAGTGCTGGGCCGGGTCAAACTCCCACAAACTAAAGTCCCGTCGTTGACACGGGAGGATCTGGCGAAAGAGCATGACCTGGACCACGTTGACAAGCTTGACCTTCTTGGTCACTAGGTCTCGGACACAGGTTTGGAGTCCGGTCACCTCTTCCAGATTGCCCCACGACAGGCCCGTCTCTTTCCAAGATGTGAGCCGGGTGGGGATGCCGGATCGAAATTCAGGGGCCGCTGCCCATTTAGGGTCACGCGGCTCGGTGATATAAAACCACCCAGATTGCCACCCTTTGATGGTTTCCACGAAGGCACCCTCGAGCCAGGTGACGTTGGCTATCTTGCCCACCATGGCGCCTCCGCATTTCGCTTGTCGGCCTTGCACAACCTTCGGCTTGACGCTGAAGATCTTCAGCCATAGGCCAAAGTGGGGCTGGATGCGGAAGAAGGCCTCGCACACGACGATAAACGCCGAGATATTGAGGATGAAGTTCGGGGCCAGATTGTGGAAGTCCAGGTCGTAGTATAACATGAGCCCCCGGACGAACGGGTGAAGAGGAAAACCCAGTCCGCGGAGGAAATGGGGAAGAAAAACAACCCTCTCATGGGGCCTGGGGGTGGGGATGAGTTGCCCCGCATCTGGGAGCCAGTGCGCGATGTCGTTAGACAAGTATCCGGCCTTCCTCAGGTTTTTGATTTGTCCCTCCGTGACGGAGGAGGCCATCCATCTACCTCCCGCTCCAGACATGGTTGGAGAAGGTTGAGGTGGGAAGTGCGGGCTTGGGCGCTGGAGCTCGAGCGCGCAGGGACGGATAAGCAGAGGAGGAAGAGGGCGTGAATGGAAAGGGCGGATTCTTATCCCCTCATATGGGCAGCCAAAACTACGAGCCCCCCCCCCCGCCGGCCTAATAAAACTCGCTTATCTCCCAAGCGCCGCGGTTAATGGCGCGGTTGGGTTACCCACACCCGTATTGATGAGAATCCCGGAATAAGGGGATATGATCTCTGCTTTGACAAGATGTGCCAAGGAAACCTCCTCGCTAAACGCGCTGAGGTGGAACAATAAAATGAATAAAGAGCCTGGCTGTGGCATGATGTCACGCCACGGAATACGTCAGCAGATCCGATTGATACAAATATTATTCTCCCTATGAAGGAATGTGGAACTTATTTTGCAGAGCCGGACACTACCCTGGCGTTCAACATCTTCTATGAAATATTCGGAGGAGGAACCCACCTGGCAATGCTGAAGACAACTTGCGCGCCGGACTCGTCGTCATTGAAGCCTGGTTCAGGGGCTACTGAGGGAGTCCTGGATTAGGGGGTGTTCGGATGGCCGGACTAAGACCTTTGACCGGACTCCCGGACTATGAAGATACAAGATTGAAGACTCCGTCCCGTGTCCGAATGGGACTTTCCTTGGCGTGGAAGGCAAGCTTCGCGATACGATATGAAGATCTCCTCCCATTGTAACCGACTCTGTGTAACCCTAGCCCTCTCCGGTGTCTATATAAACCAGAGAGTTTTATCCAGTGATGTTCAGTTTAAATATGATAGTCTCCCTTTATGATTGATGTCTTGATAACCCACAAGTGAAGGGGATCGCAACAGTTTTTGATAAGTAAGAGTGTCGAACCCAATGAGGAGCTAAAGGTAGAATAAATATTCCCTCAAGTTCTATCAACCACCGATACAACTCTATGCACGCTTGACGTTCGCTTTACCTAGAACAAGTATGAAACTAGAAGTACTTTGTAGGTGTGATAGGATAGGTTTGCCAGATAATAAAGAGCACGTAAATAAAAGCTAGGGGCTGTTTAGATAAAGATGCAATAAAGTAAATATAGAGAGTTTGGAAAAGTGGTGGTAGGAGTTGTGAAATTGTCCCTAAGCAATTGATTAAAAAATGTAAAATCGCACACTACAGCCAAAGTTTCTGTCCTGCACCGTACAAACCAACAAGCATTGTAAACATACTAAAGGCAAACCTTGGCACATTATTTTTATAATAAAATGGAATTGTACAAGGGGATAATTATTTTTGTTGAAAAGTTTCTGTAATCAAGATTCACAAAGTTTCTGTGAGCATGAACAAAGTTCAATGAGCTCTCCCACTTCAACAATGCTTGTCTTTCTCACTTTCACTTTCCTTTTTTTGAAAAGTTTTAGGTTCCCCTCTTCAATCATAAATAAATGACTCTCTAAAACTTCCGGTTTGTCTCCCTGGCAGCGCTTTCTTTAAAGCCATTAAGCTAGGCATTTAGAGCTCAAGTAGTGAATCCACCTGGATCCCAAGGTATATCAAAGCCAATTTTAATTAAAAATGATTTGTAATTTAGTAGTGAGCACAAAGTAACATATATCAAGCAATGACGAAGTCTAACTCTCTTCCTATGCATCGGCATGTCATAAAAGAACAATTCATGCACACGAAGTAAAGGCCAATGCGTAGTATAAGCAGTTTCTTGCAATTCTATCGTGTTGGAAACATAGAGAGGTGGAGACATAGTTCCTCTCTCATAATAATTGCAAGTAGGAGCGGCAAGCACATGCATATTATATCTATTAAAATCATCATGTAAAGTAGTAAAACGCAACCCATCAATATAATCCTTAATAAGCACAAACTTCTCCAATATAGTGTAGTTTGGAGAATTCAAAAGGATAATAGAACTATCATGCCTGGGTGCAATAGCAACAATTTCATGTTTAACATAAGGAACTATAGCAAGTTCATCTCCATAAGCATAATTCATATTGGCATCTTGGCCACAAGCATAGCAAGCATCATCAAAAAAGGATATTTCAAGAGAATCAACGGGATCATAGCAATCATCATAGCAATCATCCTTCGGTAAGCACGAATGGGAATTAAACAATGTATGAGTTGAAGAGTTACTCTCATTAGAAGGTGGGCACGGGTGATCAATCCGCTCTTCCTCCTTTTGTTCTTCGCTCTCCTCATCATCTTCTTCATCCAATGAGCTCATGGTTTCATCAATTTCTTCTTCCATAGCTTCCTGCAAAATATTAGTCTCTTCTTGGACAGCGGAGACTTTCTCAATAAATGCATTAATATAGTAATTGTATTCATAATTTTCATAGCAATATCTAAGTATAGCAAGATTTTCTGGTCTATAAACTGAATCATCAAAATCATCAAACGCTTTAAACATAGATTCAACCTCATAAGCACCCATAAAAGCAACAAATTCTTCTATTTGTTCCACATCATAGTAATCAAAGATACCATTAGCATAAGAAGCTAAGGTTTCATTATCATTGAATTTGCATGAAAATGGAAGGTGTGGAGCCTTCATCCTAGAGCAACAAGTATAATCATGTATCACGCATAGTTGACGAGCATACCAACGCAACATAGAAATTTGATCCCATAATAGTTTCCCTTTTTGTGTCAAACAATAGTCCCTAAAGTATTCACGTTGATCCAACGTGTCTCCCATAACATAACGGAATGGGGTTTTCTCAGGATTATGAAAGTAGTACATAATTTCTTTCACATAATGAGCATCGAGGGTTTTAGGAGGTTCCCCATCTCCATGAGTAGCATCTACACCTAATTTTTTGGGTATTTCGTGTTCCATATCCATAACTAAAAATAGAGAACAACTTAGAACAGCAAATAAAAATTACTTAGTGATAAAGCAAACAAGCACACACGAGAATATTCACCCCAGGCTATGACTCCCCAGCAACGACGCCAGAAAAAGGTCTTGATAACCCACAAGTGTAGGGGATCGCAACAGTTTTCGATAAGTAAGAGTGTCGAACCCAATGAGGAGCTAAAGGTATAATAAATATTCCCTCAAGTTCTATCGACCACCGATACAACTCTACGCACGCTTGACGTTCGCTTTACCTAGAACAAGTATGAAACTAGAAGTACTTTGTAGGTGTGATAGGATAGGTTTGCAAGACAATAAAGAGCACGTAAATAAAAGCAAAGGGTTGTTTAGATAAAGATGCAATAAAGTAAATATAGCGAGTGTGAAAAAGTGGTGGTAGGAGTTGTGAAATTGTCCCTAAGCAATTGATTACGTTACTAGACCGGTAATCACTATTGCAATTCTATTTGAGGGAGAGGCACAAGCTAACATACTTTCTCTACTTGGATCATATGCACTTATGATTGGAACTCTAGGAAGCATCCGCAAATACTAAATATTAATTAAGGTAAAACCCAACCATAGCATTAAAGTATCAAGTTCCCTTTATCCCATACGCAAACAACCTACTTACTCAGGTCTGTGCTTCTATCACTCACGCCACCCACCATAAGCAAATCATAAACATATTGCAAACCCTACAGCGGGAATCCCTCACGCTTGCGCGACACGGAGGGCACAATAGGACAGCACCAATAATAAAACATGCAACTCAACCCAATCATAGCAACTCATCAATCACCGATAGGACAACGAAAATCTACTTAGACATCATAGGATGGCAACACATCATTGGAAAATAATATGAAGCATAAAGCACCATGTTCAAGTAGAGGGTACAGAGGGTTGCGGGAGAGCGGACCGATGGATATAAATGTGGGAAGGTGATGTAGATGTTGGTGAAGATGGCGGAGGTGTTGGTGAAGATCGCGGTGATGATGATGGCCCCGGCGGCGTTCCGACGCCACCGGAAGCAAGGGGGGAGGGACCCCTTCTTCTTCTTCTTCCTTGACCTTCTCCCTAGATGGGAGAATGGTTTCCCCTCTGGTCCTTGGCTCCCATGGCGTGGGAGGGACGAGAGCCCCTCCGAGATTGGATCTATCTCTCTGTTTCTGCGTTCTCAGATTCTTCCCCTTCACCGTTTCTTTTATATCCGGAGATCCGTAACTCCGATTGGGGTGAATCTTTCGCCCAGATCTTTCTCCTAAAATTAGCTTTCTTGCTGCAAAACAAGAGCGTCAATCGCCTTACGGGGGGGAGAGTCTATGGCACGCCTGCCTCCCTGGGGAGCCCCCCCCTATCTCCTGGCCCCCTCGGGCACCGTCTCGCATTGATTTTACTTCCCAAAAATCATAAATATTCCAAAATAATTCTCCGTCTGTTTTTATCCCGTTTGGACTCCGTTTGATATTGGGTTTCTGCGAAACAAAAAACATGCAACAGACAGGAACTGGCACTGGGTTCTGGATCAATATGTTAGTCCCAAAAAATAGTATAAAAAATTACCAAAATTATATAAAAGTTGAATAATATTGGCATGGAACAATAAAAAATTATAGATACGACGGAGACGTATCATGTCTTAATATCATAATTAATTTATGATAACAATATTTCAATGTCTAAATCAATGCACAATTTTTCATTTGAGAAACAGGTAGCAAATCTCATTTGCGCCAAATCAAGCCATGTGAATCTAGATGAGTATGCTAGATAATCAAATCATATGCAAAATTACAATCAATAACATTTTTGTTTTTTCGATGGTTCTATTAATGAACCCAACTTACAAGTCACATTGCTATACCCTAGAAGTTTCTATGAATATTTTTGCCTAATATATACTAGAAACCATGAAAATATTTGTTAGTATGCATGATTTAGAAATAGCTTTCATGTTATTTAATAATATAAATAAACACATAGATATGCAAATATATGTGTATACACTATATAATTATGCAATATTAGAAAAATTAATTTGAAGGATAATTTAAATAATAAATATAGTTTTTTAGTAAATCATACTTTTTTTGTAGAACAAAATTTTCAATGATATACATTTCAATTATGTAACAATGACTAATATAACTATTATTTGCAAACATTTTTATGTGACTGAGTAATAGAAAATTATATTAATTTAAATTATAATATGGTACACTTAGTTTAAAATAAGTATAAAAGTTTAATATGAAAATTAATTATTTTACATCACCTCGTACACCAAAATAATATGGGCCTGCTATGCCCATCCCAGAGCCTGAGGTACGCTCCAATGCGCCCTCACTTCTCCGACGCCGACTTCCCGTACATGCGAGCAATGCTCAAACGCCTCGCACGGAGAGCTAACGCCCTCGGCTTGGCTGCGATCCTCGTCACCGCGCTGCTGTTATATATCGTGTGTGCTGAGAAGGTGGGCCGCAGAGGGAGCAGCCGCCCCCGTTGCTGACATCGACGAGGTGGAGGCGGACATGATCATCGGGTCAGGGCGCCTGCCTCCATCCACACGGCTTTGCCTTCTCGTTCTGACGATCCACCGTGCGGCACTCCTTTGACGGCCACACCACCTCCGCTGCTCTGCAGACAGAGGTTTATACAAATCATTGCTGATCTTGTTTGTTCTTGGCAAATCTTGGTATGTTTTTGCCCAATTTTGTTTTGATCTTGCTTCGTTCTTGGCCAGTCTTGGCATGATAAATGAAATGCTTTGTCTAAATTTGTACCAGGAGGGGCTCATCTTATGTGGAGGAAGAAGATGCTCACCCAACAGCCTATCTTCGCGAGGAGCAAGACTTGGGCGGGAGGCAAATTGGGCATGCAGCAGTTCATGATCTAGTCATTTTAACCCGTGATCGAGTCCGCTTTGTAAATTTTTGCCGGTCCGGGTAGTATCTTACGATTGATGATCGAGGCCACAACAAGTCTTAAGTTGCTTGCACATCATGAGTTCAGGTTTTGTCTTCTTGATTGATGATCTTGTTCCATATTGCCTGTCTGTGGGCTAATTAACTGATGTCAACTAACACAGATTATCAAAAATGAGCTTCGTGACACCTAGACGTCCCTGATGGTTGAAGTAAGTTGGCTGCAGTTCACCACCTCACAAGTTTCGTCGCCTCGGACACAAGGACAGAAAAACTGGACGCCTATTATTTGCTTATAGCTTAAATAGATGCAGGCTCTTAGAAGAACTGGACCACCTTAAGCAGCTTTTGTATTTCTTTCTTCTGCTAGCTATAAACCTGCTCCTTTCCATCGAGAGAACAGGGTGAACCCTCTCTATTTTAGGCCTTGTTGCTTGTCAAAAGAATTGCTTAAAGTATTGCGTCAAATGGGGCAGAACAGTCCTGATTGGTTCATTGACACCGGTGCCAATGTACATGTTTGTGCTGACGCCTCCATGTTTTCTTCTTACCAGGCCACAGGGACTTCTCCCGTGCTGATGGGGAACGGGTCACATGCCATCGTTCGAGGTGTTGGTACGGTCGATCTGAAGTTTACTTCGGGGAAGACCGTGCGTGTGAAGAACGTTCATCATGTGTCATCCATCAATAAAAATCTCGTTAGCGGTTCCCGTTTATGTCAAGATGGTTTTAAGTTGGTTTTTGAGTCCAATAAAGTTGTAATTTCCAAGTGTGGACAATTTGTTGGAAAAGGCTATGAGTGCGGAGGCTTGTTCCGCCTATCTTTGTCAGATATTTGTACTAAAGTTATTAATAATGTTTGCCACAAAATGAGTCGGATATTTGGCATTCACGACTTTGTCATATTAATTTTGGTTGCATAACGCGGCTAGCCAATATGAATTCAATTCTGAAAATCTCTACTGTCAAAGGCTCTAAGTGCCAAGTATGTGTGCAAGCTAAACAACCTCGCAAGTCCCATAAGACTGCAGAGGCAAGAGACCTGGCGCCACTAGAGCTTATACATTCTGATCTTTGTGAGATGAATGGCGTGTTGACAAAAGGTGGAAAGAGATATTTCATGACGTTGATTGATGACTCCACTAGATATTGTTATGTGTATCTTCTGAAATCAAAAGATGGGGCTTTAATTTTCTTCAAAAACTATAAAGCTGAGGCAGAGAACCAACTTGATCGAAAAATTAAACGGCTTAGGTCCGATCGTGGTGGAGAGTATTTTTCCAATGAATTTGATCTGTTTTGTGCGAAACATGGTATAATCCATGAGAGGACGCCTCCCTACTCACCTCAGTCTAATGGGGTGGCCGAAAGAAAGAACCGAACTCTAACTGATTTGGTTAACGCCATGTTAGACACATCGGCTCTTTCCAAGGAATGGTGGGGGGAGGCGCTAATGACCGCGTGTCATGTCCTAAACCGAGTTCCCACAAAGCATAAGACCATGACTCCATTTGAGGAATGGGAAAGGAAAAGGTTGAAACTCTCTTACCTACGTTCTTGGTGTTGTTTGGCGAAAGTCAATATACCAATTCCCAAGAAGCGCAAGCTTGGACCAAAAACTGTGGATTGTGTTCTTCTGGGCTATGCTTTTCATAGCATTGGCTATAGATTTTTGATAATAAAATCTGAGGTATCCGTCATGCATGTTGGTACGGTTATGGAGTCTAATGATGCAACTTTCTTTGAGGACATATTTCCTATGAAGGATATGTCAAGTTCATCAAATCAGGAGATACCTATTCCATCTAGTGAGGAACTCACTGTAATTCCTGAACCCACCATTGCGATGGAACACGTTGAGAATCCTGTTAAGGGTGACAATGAAACTCCTATAAGGAGTAAGAGACAGAGGACTGCAGAGTCCTTTGGTGATGATTTCATTGTGTACCTTGTGGATGACACACCCAGGACTATTTCAGAAGCCTATGCATCTCCTGATGCTGACTACTGGAAGGAAGTTGTTCGTAGCGAGATGGATTCCATCTTAGCTAACGAAACCTGGGATATCACTGACCGTCCTTATGGGTGCAAACCTGTAGGATGTAAGTGGATGTTCAAGAAGAAGCTTAGACCTGATGGTACGATTGAAAAGTACAAGGCACGTCTTGTGGCTAAGGGTTATACCCAGAAAGAAGGTGAAGACTTCTTTGATACTTACTCACCCGTGGCTAGACTGACCATAATTCGGGTGCTACTATCACTGGCTGCCTCACATGGTCTTCTCGTTCATCAAATGGACGTTAAGACGGCCTTCCTCAATGGAGAGGTGAAGGAGGAAATTTACATGGATCAGCCAGATGGTTTTGTAGTACCTGGTCAAGAAGGAAAGGTGTGCAAGTTATTAAAGTGTTTATATGGCCTTAAACAAGCTCCTATGGAGTGGCATGAGAAGTTCGAAAGAACATTAACTGCTGCCGGCTTTGTAGTAAATGATGGTGACAAGTGTGTGTACTATCGCCATGGTGGGGGCGAAGGAGTTATTCTTTGATGTATGTCGACGACATATTGATCTTTGGAACCAAACTTGATTTAATCAAGGAGGTTAAGGATTTCTTATCTCGCAGTTTTGAGATGAAGGATCTAGGAGTAGCTGATGTTATCTTAAACATCAAGCTGTTGAGAGATGAGAATGGTGGGATCACACTACTTCAGTCTCACTATGTGGAAAAGGTCTTGAGTCGTTTTGGGTATAGCGACTGCACGCCTTCTCCAACTCCATATGATGCTAGTGTGTTGCTTCGAAAGAATCGACGGATTGCTAGAGATCAACTGAGGTATTCTCAGATTATTGGCTCGCTTATGTATTTGGCGAGTGCCACGAGGCCTGACATCTCTTTTGCTGTGAGCAAGCTGAGTCGGTTTGTGTCAAAACCGGGAGATGATCATTGGCGTGCGCTTGAGAGAGTTATGCGCTACTTGAAGGGCACTGCGAGCTATGGGATTCACTACACCGGGTATCCAAGGGTACTGGAGGGTTATACTGACTCGAACTGGATATCTGATGCTGATGAGATTAAGGCCACAAGTAGTTATGTTTTTACACTTGGTGGTGGCGCTGTTTCCTGGAAGTCTTGCAAGCAGACCATCTTAACGAGGTCAACTATGGAAGCAGAACTCACATCATTAGACATTGCCACTGTTGAAGTAGAGTGGCGTCGTGAGATATTGATGGACTTACCTATGGTTGAAAAACCAATACCCCCTATCCAGATGAACTGTGATAACCAAACTGTGATCGTCAAGATAAACAGTTCTAAGGACAATATGAAGTCCTCAAGGCATGTGAAGAGGAGATTAAAATCTGTCAGGAAACTGAGGAACTCCGGAGTTATTACGTTGGATTATATCCAAACGTCGAAAAACCTGGCAGATCCCTTCACAAAGGGTCTATCACGTAATGTGATAGATAATGCATCGATGGAGATGGGTTTGAGACCCACCGCATGAGTTGTCCATAGTGGTAACCCATTCAATGTGATCGGAGATCTCGTGAAGTAGAAGTGGGAGACAAGTTGTTGGTCAGCTGCGAGGAGAGTATCCTTATTTTAATTATCCCACTCCATGAAGATGCAATACTCTCCTGATCTGCATGGCAGGTTGATATCTATCTTAATGTGTTCCAAGTGGCTTATTTGAGTAAGCAGAGATGTTGTCCTGCAGAGCATCTCCTAAGGAACACACCTATATGAATTTGACTGTTAACGTTGCAGTCTGTGAGAAGTGGGTGCTCTCTAATAAATTCATGAAAGGCCCTGGAGTACGACGTATACGCTCCACCCGCGGGGAAACCTTGCGGCAGCCTAGTATAGGTCAAGAATTTATGTGAAACTAGTCTCGCAGAAAACTTGTAGTTCAAGGCATAGTCCACTACTCAAGTTGTGATCTAGTGTAGCATAAATCTCTAAGTGAAAGTTCAACTTCACAGTCTCCACTAAGCACCGGTATATAAACAATGTTTTGGAAACAAATGGTGAAATGTGCCAATGAGACTTTGTGGGGGATTGTTGGAATTTGCTAGTGGGCTTTTGGTCCAAAGCCTAACTAAAATTCTGAAATTCTCTTGGCCCATTCATGCACACATGTGAGTGGAGTGAGTGAGGCTAAAGTTTAGTCCCACCTCATAAGTTGAGAGAGAGTTGCACCTCTTTATAAGGTGAGCTCTCCTACCACTTGTATGAGCATGAGAAGAGGAGACCTACACGCGCACTCCTCCTCCTTGCTCGCCATGCCTCGCCTCGCCTCGTCTCGTCACGACGCGACGCGGGTCGCGGGATTGAGCCGAGCCGAGGATAGAGCTATGCACGTTGTCTATATTTTTGCTGCTCGGGAAAAATTAATGAGTCATTAATTAATAATTAACGGACGCGTTAATTACTGAACAGTTTCTGATTCTTTTGGATCGTGACGACTCGGACGTGGGGTTTATTCCCACGACCTTTCCGACCCGCACTATATAGTCAGGCAAACGTCTACCCTAGCCGCCGCCGTTTCGTATGGTTTCTCACCACCGCTCCAGATCATTGCGCCGCCAAGCAAGTCTTCTCCATCCCTCCTTTCGGCGTGCACTGGGAGAAGGGACAGCAGGCCTCCGGAACCCCACCTCTCGTGATCCTGTATGGGAGAGGGGCGATCAGGTTTTGGGGGAGCGCACTCGCGCGACTGCTGGCAGCGACGACTTCTTCCCCGACCTCGGCAACCTCATCCTCGATGACATGGGCGACAACGTCAACGCCGGCGGTGCTACTCCCGCTGCACCGTACGTGATTCTATCTTTCCTGTTCGAGATTGTGGTAAAATTCATGTTTCTAGTATGTGCCCTAGATGTGATATGTTCATCTGCTATGCTAGTTCGCATGATTAGTTCAATCTCTGCTACTGTAGTCATGATTTATTTTCTGTTTATTCGGATTAAATCTCGTAGTAATTTGCTCATATTTCCAACACTAGGCAGGCCGGGCTGCCGCCTGGGGCGTGGCCTCAAATCTCTTTGTTAACTGTGGTAGGTAGGACACTGTTTCGCACTGTAGCAAGTTGCTTGCCTGGGGCTTGCCTGGGTCGTAGCTAAATCCTGGCACCGGGCGTGTGTATAGTGTTTATGAATTATTTGACGATTGCAATATATATCAATTTAATGCTTTGAATTTCCAGTGAAAACCTTACAATTCAAATAGTCCATCAGAATGTCCACGCATTTCCTTCCGGCGGCAACATCTCGAGCGTTCAAATGCATGCATGTTCCAGCACGTGCCCCCACTCGGAGTCACACGGTTCAAAGCCTTGTACGTCGTCGTCGACCGTTGGCACCCGCGAGGGATCCGTCCGTTCTGTGGCACCAATTCGGGTTGGCCCATTTGACCAACAGTTCAGTCCGTCAAAAAAAAAATTCCAAGTTCAGTTTTTTTAGGGCAAGGACAGCGTTTGTTTAGGGCAACTTCATGCCGACCCAAATGGACAGAAAATACGTCTGTTTTTTGCCCTTTTGGGTGGCCAGGCGGACAACAAATGTATGTTCGTGTCTGCCGGCCCGCCAGTGCACCCAACACGCATAGTACTTTTTAATTTTTCTTTCTTTTTCGGCTTATATGCCAAAAGTCTGTTTCATTACTAAACTAAAAAACATAAATAGAAATTCGATAAATCCTAGATCTAACTAGGGTGGCTGCGGAGCACGCACGCAATGGCGTGGCCTCCTACTTGTACATGTCCTAGCTCTTCGGCTGGAGCAAGCACTTGGGCGTGATGCAACTTGGGCATAAAGGAGTCCATGATCCAGTAAGTTCTAACCCGTGATCGGGTCAGCTTTGTAAATTTTTGCCGGTCCGGTTAGTATCCTACGATTGATGATGGAAGCCACGACAAGTCTTAAGTTGCTTGCACATCACAATGTTTCAGGTTTTGTTTTCTTGATTGATGATCTTGTTTCATATTGCCTGTCCGCGGGCTAATTAAGTGATGTCAACTAACGCAGATTATCAAAGATGAGCTTCGTGACACCTAGACGTCCGTGATGGTTGAAGTAAGTCGGCTGCAGTTCACCACCTCACAAGTTTCGTCGCCTCGGACACAAGGACAGAAGAACTGGACGCCTATTCTTTGCTTATAGCTTAGATAGATATAGATAGATGCAGATTCAGAAGAACTGGACCGCCTCAAGCAGCTTTTGTATTTCTTTCTTCTGCTAGCTATAAACTTGCTCCATTCGGTCGAGAGAACAGGGTGAACCCTCTCTATTTTAGGCCTTGTTGCTTGTGAAAAGAATTGCTGAAAGCATTGCGTCAAATGGGGCACAACAGTTGTGTAGTTACACTAATTGCCACTCCTTCATAGATGATCCTACATTTCGCATAAGTGGAAAATGTGATGGTTTTCACAACGGATCGAGTTGATGCCTGCCTCTGCATTGTGGATTATTGGGTTCTTCCTGTGAGCTATTGATCGGCATCTTTAACTGTGCCGTTTCTTGTTTGTGCGTTGTGTTAATTGGCAAAGGAGCAGCACAATGCGGGGTTCTTATTGTCAAAGGAAGCTGATGCTTTCGTACTAATTTGGAGTATAAGATGCTCGATTTCATACCCCTGCCCTGCAGTACGTGCTGGATCATGTTTCATTCCTTCACTTTGGTTACAACTGCCGCCCGGCTGCTGGAGTGCACTGTGACAACATGCATCAAGCAAGGACATCAAGATTGACCGTCGTTGCCGACAACCAGGACCTCGTCGGCCACGTGTTGCTGGCTACCAACACGCAAGCCTTGCATCGCGATGCTGTGGTCAATTGTTATTCACGGATCTCAAAGCATGCGCGTGTCTGAATACTCATAAAGAGCTGTGCGCAGTGTCGGAGACAGGCCCTACGTGTTGGAATTTGCTAGTGGGCTTTTGGCCCAAAGCCCAACTAAAATTCTGAAATTCTCTTGGCCCATTCATGCACACATGTGAATGGAGTGAGTGAGGCTAAAGTTTAGTCCCATCTTATAAGTTGAGAGAGAGTTGCACCTCTTTATAAGGTGAGCTCTCCTACCACTTGTATGAGCATGAGAAGAGGAGACCTACACGCGCGCTCCTCCTCCTCGCTCATAATGACGTGCCGCGACGCACCGCGACGCGACGCGCCGCGGGTTGCGGGATTGAGCCGAGCCGAGGACAGAGCTATGCACGTTGTGTTAACGGACGCGTGACATGGGGTTTATTCCCATGACCTTCCCGACCCGCACTATATAGTCAGGCAGACGTCTACCCTAGCCACCGCCGTTTCGTATGGTTTCTCACCATCGCTCCAGATCATTGCGCCGCCAAGCAAGTCTTCTCCATCCCTCCTTTCGGCGTGCACTGGGAGAAGGGATAGCAGGCCTCCGGAACCCTGCCTCTCGTGATCCTGTACGAGAGAGGGGCGATCAGGTTTTGGGGGAGCGCACTCGCGCGACTGCTGGCAGCGACGACTTCTTCCCCGACCTCGGCAACCTCATCCTCGACGACATGGGCGACAACGTCAACACCGGCGGTGCTGCTCCCGCTGCACGGTACGTGATTCTATCCTTCCTGTTCGAGATCGTGGTAGAATTCATGTTTCTAGTATGTGCCCTAGATGTGATATGTTCATCTGCTATGCTAGTTCGCATGATTAGTTCAATCTCTGCTACTGTAGTCATGATTTATCTTTTGTTTATTCGGATTAAATCTCGTAGTCATTTGCTCATATTTCCAACAATCCAAAAACCTGATTATAGGCAATTTACTCCGAGTGGTTTTGCTGCGCATCTGAAGCCGCCTACCTTTAAGGGGGCGCAATATAAGAGGTGGCGCACGAGAGAAGTCTACTGGTTTCAGACCATGGGCTGCTATGACGCCACTAAGGGCAAGCCTGAGGGCGATCTTAATCCAGCACAGCTGGAAGCTTTTGAGAAGATCGATACTCTCTTTAAAGGCGCTCTTCTGGGTGTTCTTGATGATTCCATTGTGGATTCGTACATGTCGTTTGAGAACGGCAAGGACATGTGGGCTGCGCTCGAGGCCAAGTTTGGTGCCTCGGACGCCGGTAGCGAGTTGTACGTCATGGAGCAATTCTATGACTACAAGATGACTGATGAGCGCTCTGTTGTACAGCAAGCTCATGAGATACAGTCGCTCGCAAAATAACTTGAGCACTTCAAGTGTGTGTTGCCAGACAAATTTGTTGCCGGAGGCATTATTGCCAAGCTTCCACCTTCGTGGAACAATTTTGCTACTTCCCTAAAAACACAAGAGATAGGAGTTTTCCGTTGCGGATCTCATTGGTACTCTTGATGTTGAAGAGAAGACGAGAGCAAAGGACACACGTGCTCGAGTTGCCGAGGGAGCTTCTAGTGCCCACATGGTACAAAAGAAGAACTTCCAGCCCAATAAGTTCAAAAACAACAAGAACAAAACTCAGGGAAAAGGCAAATTTGATACAAAGAACAAGCCATCACATTCTACCAACTTCAAAAAGAATTCTCATAAGGGGAAGGGACTTTGCCATGTCTGCGGTGATCCTAATCACTGGGCTCCGAAGTGTCCTAACCACTTTGAGGAGCGCGAACATGAGAAGGGCGGCAAGTCCGCTAATGTTGTCATCGGTGATACTGATATGAAGGAATCAGGGTACGGTATTTTTCCTACCATCCTTTTAGTATTTCAATCCCCTGATTGGTTAATTGACACCGGTGCCAATGTACATGTTTGTGCTGACGCCTCCATGTTTTCTTCTTACCAGGCCACAGGGACTTCTCCCGTGCAGATGGGGAACGGATCACATGCCATCGTTCGAGGTGTTGGTACGGTCGATCTGAAGTTTACTTCGGGGAAGACCGTGGGTGTGAAGAACGTTCATCATGTGCCGTCCATCAATAAAAATCTCGTTAGCGGTTCCCGTTTATGTCAAGATGGTTTTAAGTTGGTTTTTGAGTCCAATAAAGTTGTAATTTCCAAGTGTGGACAATTTGTGGGAAAAGGCTATGAGTGCGGAGGCTTGTTCCGCCTATCTTTCTCAGATATTTGCACTAAAGTTATTAATAATGTTTGCCACAATAATGAGTCGGATATTTGGCATTCACGACTTTGTCATATTAACTTTGGTTGCATAACGCGACTAGCCAATATGAATTTAATTCCGAAAATCTCTACTGTCAAAGGCTCTAAGTGCCAAGTATGTGTGCAAGCTAAACAACCTCGCAAGTCCCATAAGACTGCAGAGGCAAGAGACTTGGCGCCACTAGAGCTTATACATTCTGATCTTTTTGAGATGAATGGCGTGTTGACAAAAGGTGGAAAGAGACATTTCATGACGTTGATTGATGACTCCACTAGATATTGTTATGTGTATCTTCTGAAATCAAAAGATGAGGCTTTAATTTTCTTCAAAAACTATAAAGCTAAGGCAGAGAACCAACTTGATCGAAAAATTAAACGGCTTAGGTCCGATCGTGGTGGAGAGTATTTTTCCAATGAATTTGATCTGTTTTGTGCGGAACATGGTATAATCCATGAGAGGATGCCTCCCTACTCACCTCAATCTAATGAGGTGGCCGAAAGAAAGAACCGAACTCTAACTGATTTGGTTAACGCCATGTTAGACAAATCGGGTCTTTCCAAGGAATGATGGGGGAGGCGCTAATGACCGCGTGTCATGTCCTAAACCGAGTTCCCACAAAGCATAAGACCATGACTCCATTTGAGGAATGGGAAAGGAAAAGGTTGAAACTCTCTTACCTACGTTCTTGGGGTTGTTTGGCGAAAGTCAATATACCAATTCCCAAGAAGCGCAAGCTTGGACCAAAAACCATGGATTGTGTTCTTCTGGGCTATGCTTTTCATAGCATTGGCTATAGATTTTTGATAATAAAATCTGAGGTATCCGGCATGCATGTTGGTACGATTATGGAGTCTAATAATGCAACTTTCTTTGAGGACATATTTCCTATGAAGGATATGTCAAGTTCATCAAATCAGGAGATACCTATTCCATCTAGTGAGGAACTCACTGTAATTCCTGAACCCACCATTGCGATGGAACACGTTGAGAATCCTGTTAAGGGTGACAATGAAACTCCTATAAGGAGTAAGAGACAGAGGACTGCAGAGTCCTTTGGTGATGATTTCATTGTGTACCTTGTGGATGACACACCCAGGACTATTTCAGAAGCCTATGCATCTCCTGATGCTGACTACTGGAAGGAAGTTGTTCGTAGCGAGATGGATTCCATCTTAGCTAATGGAACCTGGGAGATCACTAACCGTCCTTATGGGTGCAAACCTGTAGGATGTAAGTGGGTGTTCAAGAAGAAGCTTAGACCTGATGATACGATTGAAAAGTACAAGGCACGTCTTGTGGCTAAGGGTTATACCCAGAAAGAAGGTGAAGACTTCTTTGATACTTACTCACCCGTGGCTAGACTGACCACAATTCAGGTGCTACTATCACTAGCTGCCTCACATGGTCTTCTCGTTCATCAAATGGACGTTAAGACGGCCTTCCTCAATGGAGAGTTGAAGGAGGAAATTTACATGGATCAGCCAGATGGTTTTGTAGTACCTGGTCAAGAAGGAAAGGTGTGCAAGTTATTAAAGTGTTTATATGGCCTTAAACAAGCTCCTATGGAGTGGCATGAGAAGTTCGAAAGAACATTAACTGCTGCCGGCTTTGTAGTAAATGATGGTGACAAGTGTGTGTACTATCGCCATGGTGGGGGCGAAGGAGTTATTCTTTGATGTATGTCGACGACATATTGATCTTTGGAACCAAACTTGATTTAATCAAGGAGGTTAAGGATTTCTTATCTCGCAGTTTTGAGATGAAGGATCTAGGAGTAGCTGATGTTATCTTAAACATCAAGCTGTTGAGAGATGAGAATGGTGGGATCACACTACTTCAGTCTCACTATGTGGAAAAGGTCTTGAGTCGTTTTGGGTATAGCGACTGCACGCCTTCTCCAACTCCATATGATGCTAGTGTGTTGCTTCGAAAGAATCGACGGATTGCTAGAGATCAACTGAGGTATTCTCAGATTATTGGCTCGCTTATGTATTTGGCGAGTGCCACGAGGCCTGACATCTCTTTTGCTGTGAGCAAGCTGAGTCGGTTTGTGTCAAAACCGGGAGATGATCATTGGCGTGCGCTTGAGAGAGTTATGCGCTACTTGAAGGGCACTGCGAGCTATGGGATTCACTACACCGGGTATCCAAGGGTACTGGAGGGTTATACTGACTCGAACTGGATATCTGATGCTGATGAGATTAAGGCCACAAGTAGTTATGTTTTTACACTTGGTGGTGGCGCTGTTTCCTGGAAGTCTTGCAAGCACACCATCTTAACAAGGTCAACTATGGAAGCAGAACTCACATCATTAGACATTGCCACTGTTCAAGCAGAGTGGCTTCGTGAGATATTGATGGACTTACCTATGGTTGAAAAACCAATACCCCCTATCCTGATGAACTGTGATAACCAAACTGTGATCGTCAAGATAAACAGTTCTAAGGAAAATATGAAGTCCTCAAGGCATGTGAAGAGGAGATTAAAATCTGTCAGGAAACTGAGGAACTCCGGAGTTATTACGTTGGATTATATCCAAACGTCGAAAAACCTGGCAGATCCCTTCACAAAGGGTCTATCACGTAATATGATAGATAATGCATCGATGGAGATGGGTTTGAGACGCACCGCATGAGTTGTCCATAGTGGTAACCCATTCTATGTGATCGGAGATCTCGTGAAGTAGAAGTGGGAGACAAGCTGTTGGTCAGCTGAGAGGAGAGTATCCTTATTTTAATTATCCCACTCCGTGAAAATTCAATACTCTCCTGATCTGCATGGCAGGTTGATATCTATCTTAATGTGTTCCAAGTGGCTTATTTGAGTAAGCAGAGATGTTGTCCTGCAGAGCATCTCCTAAGGAACACACCTATATGAATTTGACTATTAACGTCGCAGTCTGTGAGAAGTGGGTGCTCTCTAATAAATTCATGAAAGGCCCTGGAGTACGACGTATACGCTCCACCCGCGGGGAAGCCTTGCGGCAGCCTAGTATCGGTCAAGAATTTGTGTGAAACTAGTATCGCAGAAAACTTGTAATTCAAGGCATAGTCCACTACTCAAGTTGTGATCTAGTGTAGCATAAATCTCTAAGTGGAATTTCAACTTCACAGTCTCCACTAAGCACCGGTATATAAACAATGTTTTGAAAACAAATGGTGAAATGTGCCAATGAGACTTTATGGGGGATTGTTGGAATTTGCTAGTGGGCTTTTGGTCCAAAGCCTAACTAAAATTCTGAAATTCTCTTGGCCCATTCATGCACACATGTGAGTGGAGTGAGTGAGGCTAAAGTTTAGTCCCACCTCATAAGTTGAGAGAGAGTTGCACCTCTTTATAAGGTGAGCTCTCCTACCACTTGTGTGAGCATGAGAAGAGGAGACCTACACGCGCGCTCCTCCTCCTTGCTCGCCACGCCTCGCCTCACCTCGTCTCGTCACGACGCGACGCGGGTCGCGGGATTGGGCCGAGCCGAGGATAGAGCAATGCACGTTGTCTATATTTTTGCTGCTCGGGAAAAAATAATGAGTCATTAATTAATAATTAACGGACGCGTTAATTACTGAACAGTTTCTGATTCTTTTGGATCGTGACGACTCGGACGTGGGGTTTATTCCCACGACCTTTCCTACCCGCACTATATAACCAGGCAAACGTCTACCCTAGCCGCCGCCGTTTCGTATGGTTTCTCACCACCGCTCCAGATCATTGCGCCGCCAAGCAAGTCTTCTCCATCCTTCCTTTCGCGTGCACTAGGAGAAGGGACAGCAGGCCTCCGGAACCCCGCCTCTCGTGATCCTGTATGGGAGAGGGGCGGTCAGGTTTTGGGGGAGCGCACTCGCGCGACTGCTGGGAGCGGCGACTTCTTCCCCGACCTCGGCAACCTCATCCTCGATGACATGGGCGACAACGTCAACGCCGGCGGTGCTGCTCCCGCTGCACCGTACGTGATTCTATCTTTCCTGTTCGAGATCGTGGTAAAATTCATGTTTCTAGTATGTGCCCTAGATGTGATCTGTTCATCTGCTATGCTAGTTCGCATGATTAGTTCAATCTCTGCTACTGTAGTCATGATTTATTTTCTGTTTATTCAGATTAAATCTTGTAGTAATTTGCTCATATTTCCAACACTAGGCAGGCCGGGCTGCCGCCTGGGGCGTGGCCTCAAATCTCTTTGTTAACTGTGGTAGGTAGGACACTGTTTCGCACTGTAGCAAGTTGCTTGCCTGGGGCTTGCCTTGGTCGTAGCTAAATCGTGGCACCGCCATTGGGCATGTGTATAGTGTTTATGAATTATTTGATGATTGCAATATATATCAATTTAATGCTTTGAATTTCCAGTGAGAACCTTACAATTCAAATAGTCCATCAGAATGTCCACGCATTTCCTTTCGGCGGCAACATCTCGAGCGTTCAAATGCATGCATGTTCCAGCACGTGCCCCCACTCGGAGTCACACGGTTCAAAGCCTTGTACGTCGTCGTCGACCGTTGGCACCCGCGAGGGATCCGTCCGTTCTGTGGCACCAATTCGGGTTGGCCCATTTGACCAACAGTTCAGTCCGTCAAAAAAAATAATCCAAATTCTGTTTTTTTAGGCAAGGACAGCGTTTGTTTAGGGCAACTTCATGCCGACCCAAATGGACAGAAAATACGTCTGTTTTTTGCCCTTTTGGATGGCCAGGCGGACAACAAATGTATGTTCGTGTCTGCCGGCCCGCCAGTGCACCCAACACGCATGGTACTTTTCAATTTTTCTTTCTTTTTCGGCTTATATATATATATATATATATATATATATATATATATATATATATATATATATATATATATATATATATATATATATAGGAAAATGGTTGTGTACTCCTGGGAGTACGTACTCCCGCTTCTCATATACCATATAGATGAATCTTTTATACCACTTTATTATTTTTAATATACTTCATTAGTAATTATTAGATACCCCAAAATGAGTTGCATGAAAAAATTCATGTGAGTCTACATATTTTTAAAGGTTTACGTATATACTGATGTGTTTGTACGTGAAAAAGATATATTACAAAAAATACATCGCAAATAATATTTTTTCAACAAAACTCGTATTGGGTATCTTAGAATATTTAATGAAGTATATTGAAAGCTGCCAAAAGTCTGTTTCATAAGTAAACTAAAAAACATAAATAGAAATTCGATAAATCCTAGATCTAACTAGGGTGGCTGCGGAGCACGCACGCAATGGCGTGGCCTCCTACTTGTACATGTCCTAGCTCTTCGGCTGGAGCAAGCACCTGGGCGTGATGCAACTTGGGCATAAAGGAGTCCATGATCCAGTAAGTTCTAACCCATGATCGGGTCAGCTTTGTAAATTTTTGCCGGTCCGGTTAATATCCTACGATTGATGATGGAAGCCACGACAAGTCTTAAGTTGCTTGCACATCACAATGTTTCAGGTTTTGTTTTCTTTATTGATGATCTTGTTTCATATTGCCTGTCCGTGGGCTAATTAAGTGATGTCAACTAACGCAGATTATCAAAGATGAGCTTCGTGACACCTAGACGTCCGTGATGGTTGAAGTAAGTCGGCTGCAGTTCACCACCTCACAAGTTTCGTCGCCTCGGACACAAGGACAGAAGAACTGGACGCCTATTCTTTGCTTATAGCTTAGATAGATATAGATAGATGCAGATTCAGAAGAACTGGACCGCCTCAAGCAGCTTTTGTATTTCTTTCTTCTGCTAGCTATAAACTTGCTCCATTCGGTCGAGAGAACAGGGTGAACCCTCTCTATTTTAGGCCTTGTTGCTTGTGAAAAGAATTGCTGAAAGCATTGCGTCAAATGGGGCACAACCAGTGGCGGAGCTTGGGCTGAAATCTAGGGGGGGCAATGGGCTGGGGGGGCAAACAATATGTATTTTGGGCTGATTTTGCTTGAGATATGGGCCAAATACTAAGGGGTATTTCAGAAAAAATTCATGGGCTGGGGGGGCAACGGCCCAGGTTGGCCCCTGAGAAGCTCCGCCACTGGGCACAACAGTTGTGTAGTTACACTAATTGCCACTCCTTCGTAGATGATCCTACATTTCGCAAGAGTGGAAAATGTGATGGTTTTCACAACGGATCGAGTTGATGCCTGCCTCTGCATTGTGGATTATTGAGTTCTTCCTGATCGATATTTTTAACTATGTCATTTCTTGTTTATGCGTTGTGTTAATTGGCAAAGGAGCGGTACAATGCGGGGTTCTTATGACTGTCGTCTGCATGTCAAAGGAAGCTGATGCTTTCGTACTAATTTGGGTATAAGATGCTCGATTTCCTACCCATTTCCTGCAGTATGCGCTGGATCATGTTTCATTCCTTCACTTTGGTGGCAACTGCCGCCCGGCTGCTGGAGTGCACTGGGACGGCATGCATCAAGCAAGGACATCAAGATTGATCGTCGTTGCCGGCGACCAGTACCTCGTCGGCGACTTTGCTGGCTACCAACACGCAAGCCTTGCATCGCGATGCTGTGATCAATTGTTATTCACGAATCTCAAAGCATGCGCGTGTCTGAATACTCATAGAGAGCTGTGCGCAGTGGTAGAGACAGGCCCCAGGCAGGCCGGGCTGCCGCCTGAGGCGTGGCCTCAAATCTCTTTGTTAACTGTAGTAGGTAGGACACTGTTTCGCACTGTAGCAAGCTGCCTGCGTGGGGCTTGCCTGGGTCCTAGCTAAATCCTGGCACCACCACTGGCTGTGCGTATAGTGTCTATGAATCCCAAGTAGATTTGACGATTGCAATATATATCAATTTAATGCTCCGAATTTCTAGTGGAAACCTTACAATTCAAATATTCCATCAGAATGTCCACGCATTTCCTTCCGGCGGTAACATCTAGAGCGTTCAAATGCATGCATGTTCTAGCGCATGCCCCCACTCGGAGTCACACGGTTCAAAGCCTTGTACGTCGTCGTCGACCGTTGGCACGCGCGAGGGATCCATCCATTCTGTGGCACGCCTCGCCATCTACCATCAGGCCCAGCAATTCGGGTTGGCGCATTTAACCAATAGTTCAATCAGTCAAAAAAATAATCCAAGGTCAGTTTTTTAGGGCAAGTTCAGCGTTTGTTTAGGGCAACTCCAGGCCAATCCAAACAGACAAAAAATACGTCCGTTTTTTGCCCTTTTGGGTGTGCGGGTAATACGCGCCGGCGCACCGGCCCAAAGTTTCGGCCGGTCTGGCCCCAGTCATACGATCGAAGCCTTTTGGGCCGCACGATCCCACTCCTCCCACTAGTAGAAAAGGGGGCAATGGTCCAAGCCGGGTCAGCCAATTAGTCCCGATTCAATCCAGAACCGGGACCAATGGGGGCATTGGACCCGGTTCGTGAGCCCCGGGGGCCGGCCGGGCCACGTGGGCCATTGGTCCCAATTCGGCTGGACCTATTGGTTCCGGTTGGTGGGACGAACCGGGACCAATGCGCCTCACTCCTGGCCCACCACCAGTGGTCTCGGTTGGTGGAGTGAACCGGGACGAAAGGCTGCCCTTTAGTCCCGGTTCGTGGCACGAACCGGGACCAATTAGTTGCCTATATCTACCCCTCGCCCGCGAGCAGAGCACTCCCAGTGCTCTGTTTTTCGTGGCCGGCGAGGGGAGAGCTTTCTGGTGCTCTAGCTCACCTTCTATGCACACGAGGTGTTCGATGGAATTCCCGAGCCACACTACTTAAGCTTTCTCCTCTCCAAGCTCGACCTCCAAGCTCCATTTTCCTCAATATTTGTCTAGGTTTAGCGGTCCGTCACGTCCCGTCCCCGTCTTCACCGCCATCGATCGCCCGCGCCGATCTCGTCGCCAGCACCACCGTGGTGAGCCTCTTGTTCTTATCTTCTTTCTGAAAGGAAAAAAAATCTTACTTGTATATTTATATAGATACTTGTATAATTTTCTTATTTTTATTATTGCATCTTATATAGTGCGATGGTTTTGGTATCCGCCCCCGTCGGCCCTCGTCATGTCTATGATTCAGATGTGGTATATATTATCTTTTCATAGCTATTGGTTCATTTATTGTTTATGACAATTATGCCGACCAACGTGACATAGATTTTATTTATCTAGGAGGTTGTTGAACCGGAAATTCCAACCGACCCTATTGTCGAGAAGTTAAATTTAGTTGAAGAAGAAAACAATTTGTTGAAGGAAAAAATTAGAAAAATTGAGGAGGAGAAGATGATATTGGAGTTGCATGTTGCAGATGTCGTCGATGATCACAAGATCAAGATGGATGCAATGCGCTTGAAGATTAGAAAGATTAGAAAATATGCCATTCATACCGAGGCTTAGTATCATTATGCCGTTGGATCAGTTGTTACATTGGTTACGATTATGATCGCATTTGTTTTCGCATTGAAATGTTTTACATAGTTTCAGTGTATGGTTTAATTAATTTAGATGCTCTGCAGAGCTTTATGTTGTTAGATGAGAACTATGTATGTACTTTGGTTTTAATGTGATGATGAACTTCTATTAATTTGGTCACTTAATTATCTATTCATGATGTTCTGTAATGATTTTTGACACACTTAATTATATATAATGCACACAGATGAACCGGCAATGGATGTACGGTTCAAGACACACCTCCGAGTACATTAAGGGCGTGCATGATTTTCTCAAAGTGGCTGAGGCAAACAAGCAGAATGGTTTTATGTGTTGTCCATGCCCTATATGTGGGAATACGAAGTCTTACTCTGACCAGAAAATCCTCCACGCCCACCTGCTTTACAAGGGTTTCATGCCACACTATAATGTTTGGACGAGGCACAGAGAAATAGGGGTTATGATGGAAGATGACGAAGAAGAAGAGTACGATGACAACTATGTGCCCCCTGAATACGGTGATGCTACTGAAGATCAAGAGGAACCAGACGATGTGCACGATGATGCTGCAACGGGCGAAGCTGCTGAAGATCAAGAGGAACCAGACGATGTGCCTGATGATGATGATCTCCGCCGGGTCATTGTCGATGCAAGGACGCAATGCGAAAGTCAAAAGGAGAAGCTGAAGTTCGATCGCATGTTAGAGGACCATAAAAAAGGGTTGTACCCCAATTGCGAAGATGGCAACACAAAGCTCGGTACCGTACTGGAATTGCTGCAGTGGAAGGCAGAGAATGTTGTGCCTGACAAAGGATTTGAGAAGCTACTGAAAATATTGAAGAAGAAGTTTCCAAAGGATAACGAATTGCCCGACAGTACATACGCAGCAAAGAAGGTCGTATGCCCTCTAGGATTGGAGGTGCAGAAGATACATGCATGCCCTAATGACTGCATCCTCTTCCGCAGTGCATACAAGGATCTGAACGCATGCCCGGTATGCGGTGCATTACGGTATAAGATCAGACGAGATGACCCTGGTGATGTTGATGGCGAGCCCCCCAGGAAGAGGGTTCCTGCGAAGGTGATGTGGTATGCTCCTATAATACCACGGTTGAAACGTCTGTTCAGAAACAGAGAGCATGCCAAGTTGATGCGATGGCACAGTGAGGACCGTAAGAAAGACGGGAAGTTGAGAGCACCCGCTGACGGGTCGCGGTGGAGAAAAATCGAGATAAAGTACTGGGATGAGTTTGCAAGTGAGCCAAGGAACGTATGGTTTGCTTTAAGCGCGGATGGCATTAATCCTTTCGGGGAGCAGAGCAGCAATCACAGCACCTGGCCCGTGACTCTATGTATGTATAACCTTCCTCCTTGGATGTGCATGAAGCGGAAGTTCATTATGATGCCAGTTCTCATCCAAGGCCCTAAGCAACCAGGCAACAACATTGATGTGTACCTAAGGCCATTAGTTGAAGAAATTTTATAGCTGTGGAATGGAAATGGTGTACGTACGTGGGATGAGCACAAAAAGGAGAAATTTAACCTAAAGGCGTTGTTGTTCGTGACCATCAACGATTGGCCCGCTCTCAGTAACCTTTCAGGACAGACAAACAAGGGATACCACGCATGCACGCACTGTTTAATTGACACCGATAGTATATACCTGGCAAGCTGCAGGAAGAATGTGTACCTGGGCCATCGTCGATTTCTTCCGACCAACCATCAATGTCGAAAGAAAGGCAAGCATTTCAAAGGCGAGGCAGATCACCGGAAGAAGCCCGCCATGCGTACCAGTGATCACGTACTTGCTATGGTCAATGATTTACACGTAATCTTTGGAAAGGGTCCCGGCGCACTAGCTGTTCCGAGTGACGTTGCGGGACACGCACCCATGTGGAAGAAGAAATCTATATTTTGGGACCTACCCTACTGGAAAGACCTAGAGGTTCGCTCTTCGATCGATGTGATGCACGTGACGAAGAACCTTTGCGTGAATCTGCTAGGCTTCTTGGGCGTGTATGGGAAGACAAAAGATACAACTGAGGCACGGGAGGACCTACAATGTTTGCACGAAAAAGACGGCATGCCTCCAAAGCAGTATGAAGGTCCTGCCAGCTATGCTCTTACCAAAGTAGAGAAGGAAATCTTCTTTGAATGCCTGCTTAGTATGAAGGTCCCGACTGGCTTCTCGTCTAATATAAAAGGAATAATAAATATGACAGAGAAAAAGTTTCAGAACCTAAAGTCTCATGACTTCCACGTGATTATGACGCAACTGCTTCCGGTTGCATTGAGGGGGCTTCTACCGAAAAACATCCGATTAGCCATTGTGAAGCTATGTGCATTCCTCAATGCAATCTCTCAGAAGGTGATCGATCCAGAAATCATACCAAGGCTAAGGAGTGATGTGGTGCAATGTCTTGTCAGTTTTGAGCTGGTGTTCCCACCATCCTTCTTCAATATCATGACGCACGTCCTAGTTCATCTAGTTGACGAGATTGTCATTCTGGGCCCCGTATTTCTACACAATATGCACTCCTTTGAGAGGTTCATGGGAGTCCTAAATAAATATGTCCGTAACCGCGCTAGGCCAGAAGGAAGCATCTCCATGGGCCATCAAACAGAGGATGTCATCGAGTTTTGTGTTGACTTCATTCCTGGCCTTGAGAGGATAGGTCTTCCTAAATCGCGGTATGAGGGGAGACTGACTGGAAAAGGCACGTTTGGAAGGGACTCAATAATATGCAGGGACGGATATTCTTGGTCTCAAGCACACTACACAGTTCTACATAACTCTACCTTGGTGACCCCGTATGTCGATGAACACAAGAACAGTCTGCGCTCCAAACACCCGGAGTAGTGCGACGACTGGATTACATGTGAACACATCAGGACTTTCAGCAGTTGGTTGGAAGCACGTATCAGAGGTGACAACACTGTTTGTGATGAGCTGTACTTGTTGTCCAGGGGACCATCTTTGACTGTATTGATTTGGAAAGGATACGAGATAAATGGGAATACATTTTACACGATTGACCAAGATCAAAAGAGCACCAACCAAAACAGTGGTGTCTGCTTTGATGCAACAACCGAGAGGGGAAATGACACATATTATGGTTACATAGTGGACAAATGGGAACTTGACTACGGACATGATTTTAAGGTCCCTTTGTTTAAGTGCAAATGGGTCAATCTGTCAGGAGGCGGGGTACATGTAGACCCACAGTACGGAATGACAACAGTGGATCTGAAAAATCTTGGGTACACTGACGAACCGTTCGTCCTAGCCAATGATGTGGCACAGGTTATCTATGTGAAGGACATGTGTACCAGATCGAGAAAGAGAAAAGATAAGGAAACGAATACATCATACGATGAGCCAAAGCGCCACATAGTTCTTTCAGGAAAAATGGACATCGTGGGAGTGGAGGACAAGACAGACATGTCTGAAGATTATGAAAAGTTTCATGAAATTCCTCCCTTCAAAGTCAAGGCTGATTCCAGCATCCTGATAAACGATGAAGATTAACCATGGTTACGGCGCAATAAGCAAATGACACAAGCGAAGAAAAAGTGAAGACTTTCTCCCGCAACTATTATGATGATACCATGCCAACTTTGTAACTGACGAGTATGATACCATTGCCCGTTTTGTACATGCACATGCTATGTGGGTCAATTTATGATACCATGCCAACTTTCAACTTTTTTAAAGTTCATTTGAAATGCTTTAATGTCTTATGGTTCGGCCCTCGTAATAATTAAAAATAGCAACAATAAGTATTTTGTTGTAAGTAGAAACAAAATAAAATAAATAAAGCAAGAAAGAAAACAAAAAAACAAAAAAGTTTTTTCAAAATTGAAAACTAATGGCACTAAAAGAAAGTTTATAATTTTCCTAAAACTAAAAGCAAAAACAAAATAAAATAAATAATGCAGAAAACAAAACAAAAAAACAACAATAAGTATTTTGTTGTAAGTAGAAACAAAATAAAATAAATAAAGCAAGAAAGAAAACAAAAAAACAAAAAAGTGTTTTCAAATTTGAAAACTAATGGCACTAACA
>NC_041389.1:21298746-21310829 GCF_002162155.2 Triticum dicoccoides | reverse complement strand
AAAATTAAAAAAATAAAGCAAAAAACAAAAGAAAATAAATAATGCAGAAAACAAAACAAAAAAACAACAATAAGTATTTTGTTGTAAGTAGAAACAAAATAAAATAAATAAAGCAAGAAAGAAAACAAAAAAACAAAAAAAGTGTTTTCAAATTTGAAAACTAATGGCACTAACAGAAAGTTTATAATTTTCCTAAAACTAAAAGCAAAAACAATTAAAAAATAAAGCAAAAAACAAAAGAAAATAAATAATGCAGAAAACAAAAGAAAAAAACTGGAAAAAAAATAAATATAGCAACAATAAGTAAAAAAATAAAAAAAATGCCTCCTACTGGGCCCCCATGGCCTGAATACGACATGAAACCCTACTATGGGCAGGATTCAGGCCCGCAGTTGGCCCAGAAGGCCAAGAAGGCAAAGCAATAGCAAGTAGGCCCGAAAGCCTGCGGTGGAGAGGAGCTCGAGAGGGGTGCGGCAGTGGGGCTTATAAACCACTGCGCGCCCCTCTCAACTAGCGAGGTGGGACTAAACTTTGGCCCCGAGGCGGGCAGCACAGAGGCCTTTGGTCCCAGTTGGTGGCACCAACCAGGACCAAAGCGGGAGGCATTAGTCCCGGTTGGTGCCACCAACCGGGACCAAAGGCTGCCGGTTCCCGCCGTTTGGGCTGCCGAAAAAGAGGCATTTGGTCCCGGTTGGTGGCACCAACCGGGACTAAAGGGTGCATTAGTCCCGGTTGGTGCCACCAACCGGGACTAAAGGGTTTGCTATATAATCAAACACTTAGCAGTTTCCGACCAAATCGCCCACTTCTCCCCCGACGCGCCCCTGCTCCTCCTCGTCGCCGTCGCCGCCCGACGCCCCTGCTCCACCTTACTGTCGCCGCCGCCACCGACGCCGTCAGGCTGCTCGCCTGCGCCGTCGCCGCCGCCCCCTGTGAGCACAGCCTGCTCCCGCGCCCCTCCCGTCGCGCGCCCCTGCGCGGCCACCGCGCGCCGCCCCTGTCCCTGCGTGGCCGCCGCGCCGCCGCCTCTGCCCTGCGCGGCCGCCGCGCGCCGCCCCGCCGCCCCTGCAATTTCCATAGCATTTTTTTGCATTTTTTTGTGTATATGTGTTTGTATGTGTATATATATATATGTGTGTACATGTTCATAGTATTTTTTTCATAAGTGTATTTTTTTTGTTCATTGCATTTTTTTTATATATATAATGTATATATGTGTGTGGTAGCTATATATATGATGAATGGTTCTGGCTATATATATATATGTATGTATGAATATAATGTTCATAGCATTTTTTTGTTTATATATGTTTTTTCATATATGTATTAGCTTTTTATTTAGGTTGTTAGTAGATATCAATTTTAGGTTAGTGCATTTTAGGTTAGTGTAGAGGATAAATTTAAAGTAAAATAAGGAAAAGGAAGAAAAGAGGAAGAAGGAAGAAGGAAGAAAGAAGGAGAAAAAGAATGAGGTCTCCTACCCCCTCCCGTCGCACCCCTACCCGACAAACTAACTCTCTCGAGGCCACCCAAATTTACCAAGTTAAAAGAGCGTTGTCGTCAAGGCCACCCCAGACCTTTGAAGTGTTATTGTGTCGAGGCGACCCCAAACCTTAGAGAAGCAGCGTTGAGGCCACTAACATGATTCCTTATTGTGATTAGCTGGCTAGTTCTACGTTTTCCACTAATATATATATATATATATATATATATATATATATATATCCATCTGTACCATGTTTGAATAATAATTGATATGTTGTAAATATTTGTAGAAACAATGGAGCACTGCCGAGACGAAGAAACAGAAGCGATATTGAGGGACATAATCGCAAATGGAAGGGATGAAGTTGCGTCATTTCTCCTCGACACCGTTGGTCAGCTGGAAGAACGGGGTGAAGAAGAAGGCTATGTTCATGATGGCTTCAGCCCATTAATGCCGGTACAAGGACAGGACTATGTTCATGATGGCTCCGATGACACAATGGAGGTACAAGAAGGAGACCGTGCTGACTGCTCCGGTGACCGAACCGAGCCCGGCCAGGTATATATATATTAGTTTAGCCCGTGTTGACTAGTTAATTGATGCTTCCATTGTTTTGGTATATGTACACATATTAGTTACTCTCATCTTTCTTCCTTATAATTTCTAGCCCTCCGGGTCGAGCACAACTTCGGTAAGGAGACGAGGCCCGAAGAAAAAGTTGAGCTCGAATGAAAAGTTTGAGATCATAGAAATCGCGCCCGACGGCGAACCGATTGAACCCATCCGGACAAGGAAGGCATTTTCTGCTCAGTGCGGGGTTCTTGTTAGGGAGAAGATCCCGATCAGCATCCAGCAATGGTATAAGCCTAAGGAGGAAGACCCTGAGGTGTCTTATGTCAATGATATGCAGAAAGAATATCTTTGGACTGAGGTGAAGGAAAATTTCACCCTACCGCCAGAGGAGGATCCGGAGAAGCCGGTTAAAGAGGAATTAATCAAGTCTTGTGCTCTTAAGAAGATGGCAACCCTAATGAGGAGGTGGAGGAAAGAGCTGAACCAGTTTGTCAAAAATAAAAAGACACCAGAATTCATTGGCAAATATGAGAAGATCAAAGATCACTGGCCCGCATTTGTGGCCCACAAGACATCGGAAAAGAGTAAGAAGATGTCGGAGACAAACAAAAAAAATGCTGCGAAGAAGACGCTTCACCATCGCACAGGGTCAGGTGGCTACCTGCAAGCCCGGCCTAAGTGGTCCAAGGCTGAGAATGATCTGCTTGAAAATGGGATCGAACCAGAGACAATGAGATGGCCAGACCGTTGCCGGACTTGGTTCTTCGGGTCTGGCGGAACCTTGGACCCTGTAACAGGGTTTTGCCAGTGGACGGACGAGCAACTGGAAATACCAGTCAAGAACCTTCGACACTATATCGATGCAGCGCAGCGAGGGACGTTCCTTCCAAACAGGGAGAAGGACGAGCTCACAATGGCCCTTGGGAATCCTGAGCACCCTCGACGGACACGAGGAACGCCGGGCTCCATTCCGTGGAAGGTTGGTTTTCCGGACGCAGGGGGTTACAAAACCCACGAGAGGAGGAAGAAACTGGAGCAGGACCAACTGCAGGCGCTGCACGAAAGGGTAATGGGGCTAGAGGATCGAGAAGAGGAACGAGAAGCAGCAGATCGCAGCAAACGACCTGCCGAAGCTTCCCCCGAAGCTACCCCGCCATCTCAGCGGAGAAGCAGCGTGGCTTCCACCGAGCTGCTTTAGCCGGAGCATGTCTTGACGGCTCCTGCCAGCTATCCCGTGGATGGTATCACGGAGTCTCAAAATTGCCACATTATTGCGCGATGGATGAATTTGAAGGTCAAGGCGGCTGTTGGCCAAGTTTATCCTAGTGGACCCGGCACAACTTATCACTGTCAGCCGATTCCAAAAGGATATGCTAAGGTGATGGTGGATGAAATAACGGAGGGATTTGAGGACCTCGTGCTTGACCACCCTACCGGTGAAGGGGAGACTAGGATGGGTTCTGCTCTGAAGACTCCATGCCTATGGAAGAAGGAGCTCATCAACCTTCTGAACTGGACGCCTCCGCCTCCTCCTCCTGCTCCGGCGAGTCAGGGCACTCCGCCTCCTCCTCCGGCGAGTGACGATCAGGGCACGCTTGGCAGCACTCCGCCTCCTTCTTCGACGCATGGCGGCACTCCGCCTCCTTCTCCGCCTGCGCCGGCGCTCCCGAGCAGCCAGCAGCATCCTCCTTCTCCGCCTCGCCAGCAAGGGCGGAAGAGACCCGCCGCCGGCCGGCTGCTCCTCCGCCTCGTACTCCTTCTCCTCCGCCTCGTAAGCAAGCACGAAAGAAGACAGACGCCGCAGCCGCTCCGTCTGCTCCGGCGTCTAGCAGCACAACCAGAGGCGGGAGGCAATACAAATATGGTCCATCTCTCAAGCCTCTAGAGAAGTTACCGTACGAGAGGTCCGAGGAGGAAAACGATACGATTGTGCGGACCCACGTAAAGGAGTTCTTTGAAGGGGTGAAAGCAAAGAGACATCCACCTCCGGAGGAGAAGGTAGATCCAGTGAAAGCAAAGCGCACTATCGATGCCTTGAGGAAACCACCAAAGTCTCCATCGAGAACCAACTATGAGCGCATTACTGAACAGACATATCTCCAAGCCCAGCGGTCGGGAACTACTGTCAGTGCTAAAAGGTCAAAAGAACGAGCAAAGGGGGGGAAATTTCCCAGCTCGACGAACAAGCACATCGATCGTGCCCCCCCGCTCAATGTGTCTAATGCTCCGGGGACGGTGGCCGGTTATGGCAATCTTGAAGATTACCTGCCTGACGATGCACTTCCTGATTTCTTGTAGGTGGACGAACACAGATACGAGTACGGGAAGCCTCTCGTCAAAGATGAAAAATCTCTGACAACAATGATGCGAAAATTCCATAATTGGTACATGGAAACCTGCAAAGAGTCTGAGGGTACGAATGCTTTGTATCTGCATATTAAAGAGGAGCACGACCTCATTACAAATGATCTGTTGACTGTTCCATTTGATGAGTTCTTCGCGTTCTTCAAGCAAAAGGCCCTCGATAAACTAATGGTCTTTTGCTACTGTCTGTAAGTACTATTTCTGTCATTAAGTCTCTATATATAGCTCGGCTCTTTCATTTCATGTATTTATAATTAATTATCCTCAATATATTATGCAGATTGAAGATCGTCGAGTGCAAAAAACAAGAAATTTATGATATTGGGTTCATTAACACAAATATCATAGATGAATTTCTAGTTAAAAAGGACATCAAAAAGGCTGAGGACAACGTGCTACAATCATTGATAAAAAATCAAAACAAAGATACCATACTCTTTTCTTACAACGGCAAGTGAGTGTTAGTGTCGTGTGCATATTCGGTTTCCCTTATTACTCGAGCGAGGTTATAGTAATGTAATTGATGAGTTATGCATGCGTGCGTAGGTACCACTATATTCCTCTGGAGATTAAGCTTGAGCGTGGACTAGTAACCGTCTTAGACTCGAGACGGAAAGATCCCAAATCCTATGCGGACATGACTGAAATGCTCAGCAAGTAAGTTCAATCGATCATTATCGCACCATATCGGTAACTTTTTGTTCATTTCCTGATATCTCAAGTAATAATAATTATTTTCTTTGTCTTGCAGGATTTGGAAACAGTTCACCGCAGAAGCTCCGGGACTGCCGAAGGAGCTGCGATATACATACCCGAAAGTAAGTACTACTGGCTAGCTAGTTGCGCGCATCTCCGGTTGATTCTATAACTATACTTTCATCAATGCCATTTATAATGCTTCATTATCAGTTTGATTGACCTCTCTTTCTCGTAAAGTGCTTGTGGCAGGAAGAAGGGAATGATTTCTGTGGATACTACGTGTGCGAGTTCATCCACAACGCGACTTTGAAAAACAAGCGGGGCTACTCTCAAAGAAAATATGAAGTGCGTAATCAATAATATTCACAATTTCATTTTATTACACCATCATTTCTGTTGAGTTTCATTCATATATATGTATTAATTAACCCCCTTCTTCAAATTAGACGTGGCAGATGCGGAATGAACTTCTAGAACCAGATCGCATGAAAGCAATTCAAGAGGAATTGGCGGAATTCTTTCTTGACCACGTCATCAATAAAGCCGAAGAATACCATGTGGAAATTGATTTCAATTGCTAGGGGATTGTAATTATAAGAGATCTTATACATATTGTACATGCATGTATGTAGCCAGTAGCGTCAGATACATGATATACGAAAACTTGTTGTTCGACCAATCTCTCGGAGAAGGAGAGAGGTCGATCGATCACTTCTCTTGGTATGCATGAACTTCTGTACTGAATGGTTCTCTCGATCACTTATATATATATAGTACGTAGAGTCGACCAAGCACGGACATAAGAGAGGACACTTCTTTCTATTAATTAGTTAGCTAACACAATATATGAAACACGTAAATTAACCCCCAAAACCCCCAATCCCCCCCTCCTTTCAAAAAAATAACAAAAAACCCAACCACTGGAATGCTGACGCGTGGATGCTTTTTGGTCCCGGTTGGTGCCACCAACCGGGACCAAAGGACCCCTGACTGGGCTCGGCGCACAGGGCCACGTGGAGGCACATTGGTCCCGGTTCTTGTTTGAACCGGGACTAATGGGTGGAGGTATTAGTAACGGTCCATTAGTCCCGGTTCATGAACCGGGACTAAAGGCCCTTACGAACCGGGACTATTAGGTGTTTTTCTACTAGTGTCCAACCCCTGCGTCTTCTTCTCCAACAGAAAAACAAATCCCTATCGCCGCCCCCGCCATGACGAGCGACATGCCCCGCTGTCGAAGCAACGCCTGAGGCGTCTACCACCCTCACTGCCGGTCACCGCCCCTCGCCGCCGGTCACCCCCTCGCCGCCGGTCACCGCCCTTGCTGCCAGCGTCTCCTGTGTTTCTAGACGGCTCTCTCTCAAGCAGCGGCACGCCTCCCATGGTTGCAACTCCTCGTGGCAGCGCGTCACAGCTTGGGGTGCAGCGGGCGCAAGCTTTTCGGTGGCGCCAATCACCGGTCGGAGCAACTCCGGCGATGACATCACAAAAAATGTACTTTCCATCGGGATGCCAACAGTAGCAAAAAAGTATATGTGCTCCAGCAAAAAAAGCTCACAGCTATCGCCCGCCGTCGCCATTGTACCAAAAATGTTAACCAGATGTAGCTTCCGTGGTTGCCGGTTGCAGCAAAAAATGACGTGGTTGTAGCTCGCGATCCAGCGGTTGTAGCATCATCGTCGCCGGTCGTCGTTCTGGTTGCAGCTTCTATCAAAGCGATTGTAGCATTTGTTGGCATAGGTTGCAAGCTTCATCGACCCATGGTTGTAGCATTCATCGCCGCCGTGCAAAAAGAAAATTCGCCATGAACGGTCCGAGCAAATCGCATGGTCGCTTCCAGCAAAAACGTAGATGGTTGCAAAAAAAAAGACTTGTGCTTCGGCGGGATCCAGCTTCTTCTGCCCAAGGTTGCAGGTCTGCCGGGCATGGTTCCAACCCTGCCATACACTGGTTGAAGCTCCAGAAGCCTATGGTTGCAGCAAGAAGGGCGTCTAGTGCGTCAATGGCTCCCAAATTTTTTGGCACACGGTTGTAGCTCTGCGGGGTGTGGTTCCAGCTCCGCTACGTACCACTTGCAGCATCTCGTCATGGCGTGGAGACGGGGGGTGTGCGGTACGCGGTGGTCGCCTCCTGTGCTCGTGCTGAGAAAAAAGAAGGAAGGGGCGGGAGGAAGAAGAGAGCCATAGAGAAAAAAAGGAAGGGGGGGTGGTGGGCCAGGCACACGTGGGTTACGTGGGGCGACTAGTCAAACCTGTGCGGGGCAAACTCGGTCCGCTGGATTGTGCGCTATCGCACGCAAGAGAGCGACTGGCGCAGTTTTCAGCCGGCGCGCCGTTGTTTAACGTTTCCCTTTGGGTGACCAGGTGGACAACAAATATATGTTCGTGTCTTGCCGGCCTGCCAATGCACCCAATACGCATGGTACTTTTCAGTTTTTCTTTCTTTTTTGACTTAAAAATATATATTAAAAGCTGCCAAAAGTCTGTTTCATAATTAAACTAAAAAACATAAATAGAAATTCAATAAATCCTAGATCTAACTAGGGTGGCTGCCGGAGCATGCACGCGATGGCGCGGCTTTCTACTTGTCCTTGTCGGTGGGCAGATCGATGAAGATTGGAAGCGACCATGGCCACGCTGATGCCAATGGTGGCGGCGACCCTACCGCAATGCACGCGGTGGTGTAGATGGCGCCCCCTTCTTTCTGTTGCTCGTCCTGGCGCTCCTCCTCCGGCTCTGGAGATGTGCTTCCTGGCAAGGGAGATTGTTGAACATAGTTGGAAGGGTTACTCTTGTGCAGTCCTGTCTCACTAATATGCCCCTGTCTATGATGTCCTTTTATCCTATTCCTGTGAGAATTAGGAAGAAAGCTGATTTTTTTTCCAGAGCTAGTGTGGCAGGCTGATGAAGATAAGAATAAATACCATCTAGTTAATTGGAAAACCTGTTGCATGCCAAAACAACTGGGAGGCTTGGGGATCCTGAATTTAGAACTGCTTCTTGATCTTGCTAAATGGTTTTGGAATTAGAAACCAAAACTGGGTTATGGCAAGAGGTTCTATTGAGCAAGTATGTGAAGGAGAAATGCATTTCTCGGATTGAGCCTAAAGGTGGGGACTCACACTTTTGGTCTAGTCTCCTAAAGGTTAAAAATATATTTTATCAACATGTGAATAAAAGAATTGGGTATGGGAAGAATACTAGATTCTGCGAAGATTGGTGGGTTGGGAGTAAACCACTTTAGGATGCTTAGCCAGGCCTTTATTTTACTCGTTTTGATCATAATATTCCTGTGGCCGAAGCTGTTGAAAAAGCGTGTGTCACAACTTTACTTTGAGAAGAACACTGTTTGGGGAATCATTAGAACTTTGAAATAGTTTGAAAGAAAGATGGAGGGATTAATTATGCATGGGGGTAAATATACGCCTATGTGGATGCTTACTGCTGACATGAAATTTACCGCCAAATCGCTTTATACGTTCTTAGTTAAAATTGACTATGGTTTCCCACAAAATTTTATTTCGAAAAATTGAAATACCAGTTAAAATCAAAGTTATCATGTAGTTGATGAATAGGAAAAGTATCTTAACTAAAGATAACCTCCTGAAAAGAGGATGTAAAGGAGATAAAAACTATGTTTTCAGTGGGCAATTTTTTTTTTAGAAAAGGAGGAAGACCCCCGGCCTCTGCATCTGGGCGATGCATACAACCACTTTATTAATTATTCTCAAAAGACCTTACAGAAAAATATAACAGTAAGTCTGAAGCCACTGTCTAGGCAACATCTGTTGCTACTCCTATTCATTTGATGAAGGGATGCTGATAGTCTGGGCCTAATACCAAACAGACCTTGAAGCCAACCCTAACATCTAAGACCCGAGTTTCCATCCAGGACGCCTGCCGGGTATGGGTCACCCATCGGTCCGGCGCACTCCTCAACCAGGACACTTGCCTGGTATGAGGCCGCCGCAGCCACCTGCCACCAATCCATCTTCAGAGATGTACTGCTGCATCTATCTTGCCCGGTCTAGCTGTCGTCGACGCCACCACGACACCAGACAACGCCACCATCCTACGCTCATCCATCAACACACGCCCAGCAGCGAGACCCCGCTGCTCCATGCCGCTAAGACCGGCCATTGTCGACATGTCAGATGCAACGCCGCTCCTCCTTCGCGAACACCACCTTCTACCACTGGTCCTATCCCCTCCACGTGTAGATCCTCTGCACTCCCAACCGAGCCCCAGTGCCCCTGACGACACCTCCAGGAAGGTCACGATGCAAAAAGCGCCGCTGCCGCCAGATCCGAAAAGGATTGAAGGTTTTCACCCGGCCGGGGATCAGGGTGGGTAGATTGGGCCCTCAGCTGCGCCTTCATGAAGGAAAGCGGCACCCATGGGCATTGCCGCCGCCGGGCCGGCTAGACTGGCCAAGGTTTCCCCCGGACCCAAAGTACACCACCAGGGCTCACCACCACCGGAGCCTGGAGCCGCAAACCACCGGGACGACGACAGAGGCAGCAGGAGAAAGGGGAACCTCCAGATCTGACGCAACGAAGAACCGCGCCATGGCCGGACTCCACCAGCGATCCGCCACCCGCGCGGCCGAGTACGCTGGCCAGCGTCGCCTGCAGACGTCTCCCGCCGCCGGACGACACCGCCTCGCCGATAGGGCCGCCGCCCAAGGATCCGCAGGCCATCGATGCGATACTCCAGCCCGCAAGCCGACGAGATCGATCCGGGCGCCGAGATCCCCGCCGCCACCTTCCCCGACGTCCGCGCGGGCTTTGCCGGCGGCCGTCTCCGGCGGCGGCGAGGAACGGAAGGGGGATGAGGGGAGGCGGGCGGCGATAGATGGGATCGCCCCCGAGTCGCCAGGGGGCGACGTGAGGGCCGCGTGAGTTTTTCGCGTGAGTCGGATGGATCAGTGGGCAAAATGAAATCATTAATCATTTGTTTTTCTCTTGCTCTGTTGTGAGATTGATCTAGAGCTTGCTACGATGTGCTTTTGATCCAAATTCTATTCCTACAAATTTGGATGATTATTTCGGCAGATGGATCAAAACCTTCCCAAAACGTGGCAAGAAGCTTGTACTTGTCGGTGTTTCGGCTATGTTTTTGTCCATTTGAAAGTGTAGGAATGATGTGACTTTTAACAAAAAGAAATTTCTGATCCGATGATTCTGGTGAAACTAATGTGCAATTGGATCATCGACTGGTCCATTATGCAGATAAAGCTAGGACCTAGAGGAGGAAATGTTGATGCTGGGAGCAAAATTAAGAGTAGGTGGCAAATGAAGTTTATCGCGCCTCGCAGGATGGAGACGGGGCGTTCCTAGGCTTGGTGGCTAATTTTGGTGGCATTGAAGGGCGAAGACTTCCTGGCTGGGTGGTGCTACATGGCTGCTCTATTCCTCCCCATGGGTGTTCCTTTCGCATTTGGTCTCGCCGCAGTTGTTGTGTGGATGATCTTGGCCCTGCTATCTGGGTCTGGTCGGTAATAGCTAGAACTTGTGCTTTTCCTTCAGTTGCTCTATAATTTCCTTTTGTTGTGTAGTACTCCCTCCGTTTCGATTTACTCTTCGTGGTTTTAGTTTAAATTTAAACTAAAACTGCGACGAGTAAATCGGAACGGAGGGAGTATTTATGGTTGCTTAACATATGGTTTTATTACACGAAATCGGAGAGGGAGACCTGTCTTCTGCTCAGAAAAAATACTGTTTCTAATTTTCGGCCGTCTGTTTTTCATTTGGCTTCAGGCTGCTTTTTAAGCCGTCGGATCGTACACTAATCTCAGCCTCGCTCCTATCCTCGTTCCACGTTCTTTGCCTTTCGCGCGCGCGTCGGCTGATGATTTGATTTATGGGCTTTGGGCTTTTTCAGTTGGCGGATAGCCTGCTCGCCCGGTAGGCCGGAAGCAGCCTTCTTCGCCGGCGGGTAGAAGTTACAGAGAAAGCCTCCCCCCTCCCCTTTACCCACCACTCCCCCCTGAGTTTTGCATCGCTCGGCCTTGCTTCATTTTTGTCCGCCCCCGTTGTTCCTTAGTTGTTCGGGGGTCACACACAACCGTGTCGTAGATCATTTTCCACGGCGGCACTCAGATTCGAAATCACGCCAAAAAGCTCGTCAAAACAGTTCTAAACTTTTCATGTGAATGCATGCTGAAACTGTGTCGAATGTCTGTTGCAATCCTGCTGAAATCATGCTAAGCACTTCCTCAGTAACTTATTGCCATGTTTGATGGAATTTGGACTTCGTAAGTCGCATGGTGGATGTCCCCCTTTGGATGCTAGTTCAGTAGGTTGGTGCCGTGTTTCTGTGACTTCTTCACCCCTGAACCTGAATCGAGGATTTTTTTTTAACTGTGTGGCCGTCAGTAGTTTCAGAATTAGGTGTCATTTTTTAATTTCTCTCAGTCCTCTCAGTTTCTTGTTTCATTTCCTGTCAGCTAGCGTTTTCTCTTCAGTGTGTTGTACATTTTCTCTTTTTGCTTCATAATCCTAGTTTCGATTTCAGTTCACATTGTTTCTGCAGTGTTTTCTCTTCTTGCTTCATCATCTCCAGGTTTCAGTTTGTTTTAGTTCAGTCTGTCCCATTTCTTAGTTTGTATTTCAGCACTGTGTTCTCAGTTTTTCCCTTCATTATGAATTTTAGTTCATTCTATGTAGTCCTTGTGAAACGCTTGATTAGGGGATGGGCCTTCGGATTTTGGGAGGAATCTTTTCGCCTGTTTCGTGTAGAGTCCCGCATGAATTATGACAAGGAGGGCTGCTGCTTGTGTTTCTGTTAAGTGTCATTTTCAGTTACAGTCATCTTCAGTGCAGATGTACACTTTTCAAAACGTAAGAATCACTTTCTTCAGTTTTGTTTTCAGTGTTAGGGTCATGCATTTTTTCCCCAGTTATGCGTGTTACCACATAAGTAGGACAGTTAGCTAGTGTTTTACCAATTTATTCGTTCCT
>NC_041389.1:21294633-21298517 GCF_002162155.2 Triticum dicoccoides | reverse complement strand
TACTTAGCACAGATGGTAGTTGGCATATTCAGTCCTTATTTTCGTTTTCAATCTTATTCAGTTATTTTATTTTAGTTTTCTGTTTTAGTCATTGTCTTTTTCAGTCATATTCTTTCTTATTTCTTTAGTCATATTCAGAGGATGCCTACCCCAACTTGTTTGGGACTAAAGGCTTTGTTATTGTTGTTGTATATTCAGATGATAGATTTGGTATTTAGTTAGTCATATTTCGTTTTTCAGCTTTTCTTTTAGTTGCACCCGTCGTCTTCATATTCAGACCATCGTCACTATTTTTTCAGTTTTCGTTGCCAGATAAGCAATGAGTCGGTGTATAACCTTTTCTGTTTGTTTGTCTAGCCATTGTTTTGTCTATTCATTCATTCACCTCACTAGTTATCTTCGTAGATCAGGGTGTGTGTGTCTGTGTTCAGTTCTTCATGTTGTGATTGTTCAGGTATTCAGTCGATCATTTCTGTGAGTAGTCGGTGTTCAAGTTTTATTCATTGTTCTGCAGTGTTACTTGGCCTGGTCAGTCTCAAGACATAGCTACCTTTGTTCCAATGTATCTATCTTTTAAGTTTCTATCCTTTCTTAGCGTTTCAGTTTGTCATAATTTTCACTTCTTCGGTACAACCCCTGGAAACATCAACGGTTCAGATCGTCCTATACCCCTTCATCTGTAAACTTAAAAAAGGGCAGGATCGTCATTCCCCCTTCCCCTCCCCCAGCCCCGCCCCCGTGACGTACCCGCGTGGCCCGGCGATGTACGTACGTGTACGTGCGTCCGACAGCGTTTTTTTCACTGTGGCGACATACGTACGTCTACCCGCGTTGGTGGTCTACGCGCGTCGGTTGGTCAATCCGCATCGTGGCGCGTGAACTACGGCCCCGCCGCCCCGTCCCGTCCATCCCCTCGTCTGCCGCCCCGTCCCGTCCGTCCCCTCGTCTGCCGCGCCTCCGCCCTCGACTGCCGGCCCGTCCGCCCGTCGCATTTGCTGCCCACCCACCCGCCCGTCGCATTTGCTGCCCGTCCGCCCGCTGCCCCACCGTCTGCCCTATAAAGCGCACCCCGTCCGCCCGTCGCCGCTAACACCACTTCTTCCCCGACTCCACCTCCCAAAAGCCCGCCGGCGACATGTCGTTCCACGGTGGCAGCAGCTCCGGCACCGGCGGCGATGACGGCCGATCGTGTGGCCGTCGAGCCTGAGCACGCCGGACATAGAGGAGTCGTACCGGTTTGGGCTCCTCGTGCCGCCGGGTTGCCGTCTTCCGCACGACTGGAAGCTCGACAAGGATGGCTACCCGAGGCGCGGGCCCGGCGCCACCGCGGAGGAGAAGCGGACCGGCGGCCGCAACAACATCGCGGGTCGTCACGCGTTCTAGGACGGCAAGGACTACGCCACCGTCATCGGCGCGTACCGGCTGGCGGAGTCCGGCGTCACGCCCGACCTCAACGGCGACCGCCACCGCCTTCTTGTCCCGTGCCCCCATCCAGAAGCACGCGACCGTCGGGCCCCTCCACCACCTGCGCTGGCGCCCGCCGATCCCCCCGCCCCGCCGGAGGTGGAACTGCCGCCGGAGCAGTTCGTTCTTCGAGAGGACGGCGATCCCGATGATACGCCGGGCTACCTCGTAGCACTGTGGGCGTCGGTGGCTGCAGCGGCGGCTGCAGAGGCGGCGGCGGCTGCGAGGGAGGCCGCCGAGCAGGCAGCAGCGATCCAGGCAGCGGCGGCGATTCCGCCGGTGGTCCCGCAGGCGGAGGCGGAGGCGACGGAGTTGTCCGAGGAAGACGTCATCGACTGGGAGCGCTTAGCCCAGATCAGCGACGACGATGACGACGACAGCGGTGACGGAGGTGACGACGCGGCGGAGGTCATCGATCTCGCGGCTAGCGACGACGAGGAGGAGTAGTTGTTTTCAAAAAAAAAAATTGTTCTAAGTATGAACTATGTATCAAATCGTTTAGGTTCGGATGAACTCGTTTCGGTAGTGTTAAATGGACTATGTAAAATATCTCTATGTTCAATCTAGTTTGTTCGAATGTTGTTTTAATTTGTTTTCAAAGTTTGTTGAAAAAATTATCAAAATATTGAACGTTTATTTTGAAAAAAATTGAAAATTTTCTGACCCATGCATAAAAATGTTCACAATATATTTCAAAAATTTCCATCTAATATACATAGCACAGAAAAAGGTATGCAAGTATCGAAAAATTGTAGCACAAAAAAAATCGTGAAAACACATAAAATATAAAACAAAACTGAAATAAAAAGGCAAATGTGTATCTAAATTTTTATGAAGTGTATTACAAATGTTCAGATTTTGTTAAAATATGTGCATGTAATAAAGTCCAGTGGATGAAAAAATTAAAATTTTGAAATAAAAAATATAACAAATAAAAAACAAAAATAAAATTAAAAAGGTGAGATATTTTATTTCATTAACATTTTCTGAAATATTTTTAAATTCATTAACATTTATGAATCAGAGAATATTTTTAAATTCATTAACATATATGAATCCAAAATTTTTTAAATTCATTAACATTTTATGAAATCTTTTTAAATTCATTAACATTTATGAACCAGAGAATATTTATAATTAATTAATATTTGTAAATCCGAGAATTTTTAAATTCATTAACATTTTCTGAAATATTTTTAAATTCATTAACATTTATGAATTTTCTGAAATATTTTTAAACCCAACTTTTGCCTACGCGTGTGGGGCCCCACCCGAGCACCCCACGGCAAAAATGAACGAAATCCGACAACGAACGCATATTGCGTCATGTCCGGGCAGTATTTTAGGGGTTTTCAGTCCGGAAAATCGTAGAAAATCCATACAGACTCGAAACGCAAATTTATTTGCGTGCGTGCCCTGCATGGGCACTGTAGCACGTGAAAAAATGGGCCCGTTTGGCGGATGCAAAGCAGAGACGTGCGACCGAGGGTCCCCTCCGCCCATACCGAAACCAACCCCTTCCACACCAAGTACCTGAGCCGTTTCTCGGAATGTACCCAATGTTTGCCAGTGTGTGTGTGGGGCCCAACCCGGGAACCCCACGGCAAAAATGAACGAAATCCGACAATGAACGCACGTTGCGTCATGTCCGGGCAGTATTTTAGGGGTTTTCGACCCAGAAAATGGTAGAAAATCCATACAGACTCGAAACGCGACAAATTATTGTGTGCGTGCCCTGCATGGGCACTCTACCACATGAAGAAAAATGGGCACGTTTGGCGGATGCGAAGGAGAGACGTGCGACTGAGGGTCCCCTCCGCCCATACCGAAGCCACCCCTTTCCACACCAAATACCTGAGCGGTTTCACGGGATGCACCCAACTTTTGCCAGCGCGTGTGGGGCCCCACCCGGGCGCCCCACGGCAAAAATGAACGAAATCCGACAACGAACGCATATTGCGTCATGTCCGGGCAGTATTTTAGGGGTTTTCCGCCCGGAAAACCGTAGAAAATCCATGCAGAGTCGAAATGCGGCAAATTTTTTCATGCGTGCCCTGCATGGGCACTGTACCATATGGAAAAAAATTGGACTCGTTTGGCGGATGCAAAGCAGAGATGTGCGACCGAGGGCCCCCTCCGCCCATACCGAAACCACCCCCTTGCACACCTAGTACCTGAGCGGTTTCACAGAATGCACCCAAGTTTTGGCAGCGCGTGTGGGGCCCCACTCGGACACCCCACGGCAAAAATGAACGAAATCCGACAACGAACGCACGTTGTGTCACGTCCAGGCAGTATTTTAGGGGTTTTCGGCCTGGAAAATCATAGAAAATCCATACAGACTCGAAACGCGACAAATTTTTGCGTGCATGCCCTGCATGGGCACTGTAGCACGTGGAAAAAAATGGGCACGTTTGGCG
>NC_041389.1:21250567-21293377 GCF_002162155.2 Triticum dicoccoides | reverse complement strand
TTTTGGCCCGGAAAATCGTAGAAATCCATACAGACTCGAAACGTGACAAATTTTTGCATGCATGCCCTACATGGGCACTGGAGCACATGGAAAAAAATGGGCCCGTTTGGCGGATGCGAAGGAGAGACGTGCGACCGAGGGTCCCCTCCGCCCATACCAAAACCACCCCATTCCACACTAAGTACCTGAGCGGTTTCACGGAATGCATCCAACTTTTACCAGCGCGTGTGGGGCCCCACCCAGGCACCCCACGGCAAAAATGAACGAAATCCGACAATGAACGCACGTTGCGTCACGTCCAGGCAGTATTTTAGGGGTTTTCGGCCCGGAAAATCGTAGAAAATCCATACAGACTCAAAACACGACTTAGTTTTGCGTGTGTGCCCTCCATGGGCACTGGAGCACGTGGAAAAAAATGAGCCCATTTGGCTAAGTTAAAAAAATTGGTTAAGTTAACAAAATTTGGTTCAGTTAAAAAAATGAGCCTATTTGATTAAGGTAAAAAAATGAGGCTGTCTATGAAAAAAGAACGTCGGCCGTCTCGCTAACCGACACACATGCGTGCATGGGGCCGTCCCACTAACAACGCCGCCGCAATCAGCGCTCGGGCGACGTCGTTAGCCGACATGCATGCAAATATTCCTTGTACGTCTAGCCCGCCTCGCTGCCGCCGCGATCTACACGTACTGCCGACATACGCCGCCCGTCACCCCACCGTCCAAACGGCACCGGTGCGCCCGCGCCGGCCTGCCTGCCCTGACCCATCGCCCTCTATACGCCGTCAGTGCCTCTCCCACTGTCGCCCCACCGTCCAAACGGCATCAGTGCGCTCGCGCCGGCCTGCCTGCCCTTACCCGTCGCCCTCTATACGCCGTCGGTGCCTCTCCCACCGTCGCCGTCGTGTAAGTTTTTTTGTGTTTGTGTTTTTTATACGACGAAGCTCATAGCAGTACCATGGTATGTGACAGAAAACTATTTCATGTAGTATGAATATCGACGGTGTGATTCCATGTTCTGTTCAAAAGTGGGTTAACCTAGTTGACAAACTGTCACCAAGTCAGAAATTCCGGTTTTATGAAACGAATATGCAGGGCATGTTCAGAATACCATCGATAAAGATGCGTAATTTTTTGCTTCACTTTTTACTCCAAGGTTACAATCCAAGCAGCAAAAAAATCATGGTCCAAGAGAGTTCTGGAAGTTGTGCTCGAAGTAAAGACCTTATTTCACTAAGGCCTGATGATGTGTACTCCATATTTGGTTGAAAAACAATGGAGTGGATGTTTTTGGTTTTCTTAGTACTGAAGGAGAAAAAGCAACCAAAAAAATAGCAGTTTGTTTTGTTAGCAAAAAAATGGTAAGATCATGATTGATGATCTGATAGAAAAGATTGTGAGGAGTAAGAGCACTGACGATGACTTTATTCGAATGACGTTTCTAGTTCTCTTAGGAACTATAATTGCGCCAGTGTCTCATGAATACGTTCCAAAGAAATACTATGCCTTAGTGCAAAATATTAAGTTGATAAGGAAGTTCAACTAGAATGCATTCACTTCGCGATTCTATTTGTCGGAGATTGGAAAGCTTGTGCAGGACGGCCATGTTAGGCAGTGGCCACAAGGGAACCTCGCCCTTTTGCAAGTACGTTCTATTTATTAATTTTAACATTTTTTATATAATGTTACAGAAGAACATGTAATTTAATTAGTTTATGTGTTTTGTAGTACCTATACTGGGCCAAAATATGTTCCGTTGGCATTATTGAGCCCGCTGAAGAGGAACTGGACGGACGATATGGCTGTGAGAAGAGACAAATACAACTATGAATATGGTCGTGGTGTTGGGATGGTAATCCGAGTAATCTTGTTTTTTTACATTTATGAAATAAAATTTAGTGTCCATATGGTTTGTATGTATAATTCTCTTGTTGCATTTGTAGATCGATGACAACATTACAGAGGAGTACATGCTGAAAATTTTTGCAGAAGAAGAAGCTAAAAAACCATGGCTATTAGCAAAAAATCCAACGTTACTGGAACAAGGAAAGAGGGCAGTACCTCGGAGGCTTCAAGCCAGAAGCCTACTATGGACCGGATTTTGAGTGAGATGAATGAGCTTCGGAAGGAAATGCTTCGTTTGCCAGAGTTATGCGCACAGGTAACACTTGAGCATGTCACTTTAATGTCCATCATTGTATTGAAGAACTAAGATGAAATGTTTTCTTGCAGAGGATGATTGAGAAATTAAACAAAACCGACATCTTCTACAAACCTGGTAACCTGGAAGAAGAAGAAGAGAATATGTACAAAGGCATTAATGAGTCTGCAAACGATGGTGGACGTCCGGAGAAAGAGTTTGTATATCAGAAAGATGATTTAGACCGGTTCCACACACCTTCCAAAATAAATTTGCAAAAGTATGATGACGGCATTGATGTAGCTTCTCGTGGAAACACACCTTTTTACTGTACACCTAAGTACTGGGATAGTTTCAAGGGTGATATGGATGATCCTATCCAAGTACCAGAAGTATCAGATGAAAAAGCGGCCACATCTTTAGGGACGGACGAGATCGCATCACATGCATCGCTTGGTTCTCAAGGAGTACAAGAGGAAGTGGAGGAGGTTACTGGCAGGCGCAAGCGCAAAGGATCACAACATGTCAAGTCTCCTTATGTGGTCCCTAAACCGAACAAGCATGCAAAACGTTCTGCCAAAGGAAGTAAGTTTTTTGTGTTTCTAATTGTTCTTGCGTAATAATTATTTATATATTTACGTTTATAATTATTTGAGTTGTGTGTTACAGAATTGTTCCAAAATGGTGGTGTTAACAAATCTAGTGATGAGTATGATGTGGTGAAAGCGTCCATCAAGTACGTCCGCGCGCATGAGTATTCACAAAAACATGCCAAAACAGAAATTTTCAATGAATGCATGGAAGAAGGTCTCACTGTGCGGAGAGCTTGTCAGATTATTAACCATGAGTGGCTAAGTGGCGACGTAAGTTAATTTCTTCTATTGTATTACAATTGATCCAAAATACCATTGTTAAATCTGCCACATTATTTATAGGTAACTAATGCATACTCATCATATTTGGTCGACAAAGTTAATGATGATCGTTTCATGTTGACAACTTGGAGGATACATTGGCTGCTTTACATTAGACCCGGAAAGAAGACCGCCGGTAACGACTATGAAGAAGAGTCGCATAGTAATGGACCCGTGAATGAATAGATGTGAGGACGAGTATTTCAAAAAACCAAAGATAAGTTTGATTGGTTACATGGTATATACATACGATAGTATGTGCTGATTGTGTTTTATGCTCGTTGTGATGCAGACTTATATTCCTCTAAACAAGGAAAACACTCACTGGGTTACTGTCGTCATGCATAGAAGGAAGAGAGAGTTTCAGGTTCTTGACTCGTTGATGACCGAAAAACTTGACAGTGTTACTAGATAACTCGTTGAGGACCTGGTAGGTTTTACTTTCAAATGTGCATTGGGTAACATTCGTTTTGTTTAGTATACTAAATGACATTCTTTCCACCATGTTAATTATATCTTTAGAGAAAACAACTAGGAGAAGATATCCAAGAAGCAAATGCAATCGGAATTGTGAATTATCCGGATGTTTCCACATGGCCTATTTAAACGTATGACATGCCAAAACAACATGATGGGTGAGTTCTTACTTTGACAGAATGTCGGTTATATATGTACAATAGATATTTACTCTTCGTAAATTGTATGCACTAGGAATTCGTATGGAATATTTCTCCTTCGATGCTTTCAATATTGGGATGGTGACAAATGGACAGGCTTATTTTCACAGATGCACAAGTAATGTTTTTACTACGATGTACAATGTACACTGTGCTAACATCACTTTTTTTCAGAGGTCAATTGATGATTCGAGGGGGTAATGATAGCGCAACTTATCTTTTCGGAAAGAAACAAGCTTGATGAAGTGAAAAACAAAGTTATTCGGATTTCAAAGAAGAAGAAATAGATGCGCCACAGAGGAGTTTTGCATGTGATTGGGTGGTACTAGAGGACTATATTTTCCAAACGCTTTGCACACTTGCTTATAAATTTTATGTAATAGACATATTTATTGATTTTGCAACTATTTTGTTCTGAAAAAATTATATACTTAATTATATTTTTTATGTCCACATGATATTTTGTTTCAGAAATATTACATAATCAGTCTTTTTTTACACGATTTCATGTTTCTGAATAGTTATATGCGTACTTACCGTTTGTATGTGTACACGATATTTTGTTGCAGAAATATTTTATACTTACTATTTTTGTTGACACTAATGTTTAGATTACATATATGTAATCGTGTCGTCGTTTATTTTCTATACACTAAACTATGGTAGCGCATTATTAAAAAAATGCTGCGATTTTGTTTAGAAAAACAAAAAAATAGTTTAGAAAAACAACAATAATGTTTAGATTTACATATATGTAATCGTGTCGTCATTAAGTTTCTGTACAGTAAACTATGGCAGCACACTACGTGTTAGTTTAGAAAAGCAAAAAAAAATGTTTAGAAAAAAAATAGCCCGCCCGTCCACAGCGTTTCTTAATAAGCCCGTCGTTATCAAGCCCACCGGGCGATTACAACAGGCGTTTCAGAACACGCCATGGAAACTAGGCCCAACAGGGCAACATCGACGGGGTAGTAAACCAGAGAAGTTCAATGTGTCGACGGAAGCTGGGTATATAAGCTGGTCGTCGTCCGCTTCGGCCGGCGAGGTGGGACTAAACTTGCGGCGGCCGTGGGGCGACGTGGAGACAGCCAGCCGCGAAGTGGGCTGGCCCAATAATGCCATGGACAGCGCGGACTTCTCGATGGCTTGACGCGCCGTGGGCTGGCCGAGTTAACCCCGCCGGAACGACGCGCCAGGGAAACTAATGCTCGTCCGCTTCCTTATATCATGATAAATTTTTATTATTCATGCTAGAATTGTATTAACCGGAAACATAATACATGTATGAATACATAGACAAACAGATTGTCACTAGTATGCCTCTACTTGACTAGCTCGTTGATCAAAGATGGTTATGTTTCCTAGCCATAGACATGAGTTGTCATTTTATTAATGGGACCACATCATTAGGAGAATGATGTGATTGACATGACCCATTCCGTTAGCTTAGCACACGATCGTTTAGTATGTTGTTGTTGCTTTCTTCATGACTTATACATGTTCCTATGAATATGAGATTATGCAACTCCCGTTTATCGGAGGAACACTTTGTGTGCCACCAAACGTCACAACATAACTGGGTGATTATAAATGTGCTGTATAGGTGTCTCCGAAGGTACATGTTGGGTTGGCGTATCTCGAGATTAGGATTTGTCACTCCGATTATCGGAGAGGTATCTCTGGGCCCTCTCGGTAATACACATCACTTAAGCCTTGCAAGCATTGCAACTAATGAGTTAGTTGCGGGATGATGTATTACGGAACGAGTAAAGACACTTGCCGGTAACGAGATTGAACTAGGTATTGAGATACCGACGATCGAATCTCGGGCAAGTAACATACCGATGACAAAGGGAACAACGTATATTGTTATGCGGTTTGACCGATAAAGATCTTCGTAGAATATGTGGGAGCCAATATGAGCATCCAGGTTCCGCTATTGGTTATTGACCGGAGACGTATCTCGGTCATGTCTACATTGTTCTCGAACCCGTAGGGTCCGCATGCTTAAGGTTTCGATGACAGTTATATTATGAGTTTATGAGTTTTGATGTACCGAAGGAGTTCGGAGTCCCGGATAAGACCGGGGACATGACGGGGAGTCTCGAAATGTTTGAGACGTAAAGATCGATATATTGGACGACTATATTCGGACTTCGGAAAGGTTCCGAGTGATTCGGGTTTTTTTCGGAGTACCGGAGAGTTATGGGAATTCGCCGGGGAGTATATGGGCCTTATTGGGCCATACAGGAATAGAGGAGAGAGGCCGAAAGGAAGGAGGCGCGCAGCCCCCCTCTGGTCCGAATTGGACAAGGGGTGCAGCCCCCTTTTCCTTCCTCCTCCCCCATCTTTCCTTCTCTCCTACTCCAACAATGAAGGGGGGGGGAGTCCTACTCACGGTGGGAGGAGGACTCCTCCTGGCGCGCCCCTCCTGGCCGGCCGACCCCCTCCCCCTGGCTCCTTTATATACGGGGGAAGGGGGCACCTCTAGGCACAACAACAATTGATCTCTTGATCTCTTAGCCATGTGCGGTGCCCCCCTCCACCATAGTCCTCCTCGATAATATTGTAGCGGTGCTTAGGCGAAGCCCTGCGACGGTAGAACATCAAGATCGTCACCACGCCATCATGCTGAAGGAACTCTCCCTCGACACTCGGCTGGATCGGAGTTCGAGGGACGTCATCGAGCTGAACGTGTGCTAGAACTCAGAGGTGTCGTAGTTTCGGTGCTTGAACGGTCGGGCCGTGAAGACATACGACTACATCAACCGCGTTGTTCTAACGCTTCCGCTTTCGGTCTATGAGGGTAGGTGTACAACACTCTCCCCTCTCGTTGCTATGCATCACCATGATCTTGCGTGTGCGTAGGAATTTTTTTGAAATTACTACGTTCCCCAACAGTGGCATCCGAGCCTGGTTTTATGCGTAGATGTTATATGCACGAGTAGAACACAAGTGAATTATGGGCGATACAAGTCATACTGCTTACTAGCATGTCATACTTTGGTTCAGCGGTATTGTTGGATGAAGCGGCCCGGGCCGACATTACGCGTACGCTTACGCGAGACTGGTTCTACCGACGTGCTTTGCACACAGGTGGCTGGCGGGTGTCTGTTTCTCCAACTTTAGTTGAACCGAGTGTGGCTACGCTCGGTCCTTGCGAAGGTTAAAACAACACTAACTTGACGAAATATCGTTGTGGTTTTTATGCATAGGTAAGAACGGTTCTTGCTCAGCCCGTAGCAGCCACGTAAAATTTGCAACAACAGAGTAGAGGACGTCTAACTTGTTTTTGCAGGGCATGTTGTGATGTGATATGGTCAAGACGTGATGCTATATTTTATTGTATGAGATGATCATGTTTTGTAACCGAAGTTATCAGCAACTGGCAGGAGCCATATGGTTGTCGCTTTATTGTATGAAATGCAAATGCCTTGTAATTGCTTTACTTTATCACTAAGCGGTAGCGATAGCCGTAGAAGCAGTAGATGGCGTAAACGACAACGATGCTACGATGGAGATCAAGGTGTCGCGCCGGTGATGATGGTGATCACGACGGTGCTTCGGAGATGGAGATCACAAGCACAATATGATGATGGCCATATCATATCACTTATATTGATTGCATGTGATGTTTATCCTTTATGCATCTTATCTTGCTTTGATTGACGGTAGCATTTTAAGATGATCTCTCACTAATTATCAAGAAGTGTTCTCCCTGAGTATGCACCATTGCGAAAGTTCTTCGTGCTGAGACACCACATGATGATCGGGTGTGATAGGCTCTACGTTCAAATACAACGGGTGCAAAACAGTTGCACACGCGGAATACTCAGGTTAAACTTGACGAGACTAGCATATACAGATATGGCCTCAGAACACGGAGACCGAAAGGTCGAACGTGAATCATATAGTAGATATGATCAACATAGTGATGTTCACCATTGAAAACTACTCCATCTCACGTGATGATCGGACATGGTTTAGTTGATTTGGATCACGTGATCACTTAGATGACTAGAGAGATGTCTGTCTAAGTGGGAGTTCTTAAGTAATATGATTAATTGAACTTTAATTTATCATGAACTTAGTCCTGATAATATTTTGCAAATTATGTTGTAGATCAATAGCTCGCGTTATTGCTTCCCTATGTTTATTTTGATATGTTCCTAGAGAAAAATATGTTGAAAGATGTTAGTAGCAATGATGCGGATTGGATCCGTGATCTGAGGTTTATCCTCATTGCTGCACAGAAGAATTATGTCCTTGATTCGCCGCTAGGTGACAGACCTATTGCAAGAGCAGATGCAGACGTTATGAACGTTTGGGTAGCTCAATATGATGACTACTTGATAGTTTAGTGCACCATGCTTAAAGGCTTAGAATCGGGACTTCAAAGACGTTTTGAACGTCATGGACCATATGAGATGTTCCAGGAGTTGAAGTTAATATTTCAAGCAAATAACCGAGTTGAGAGATATGAAGTCTCCAACAAGTTCTATAGCTAAAAGATGGAGGAGGATCTCTCAACTAGTGAGCATGTGCTCAGATTGTCTGGGTACTACAATCGCTTGAATCAAGTGGGAGTTAATCTTCCAGATAAGATAGATTGACAAGACCACTAGTTTCAAGAAAAGGTCAAAGGGAAAGAAAGGGAAACTTCAAGTAGAATGGCAAACAAGTTGTCACTCCCGTGCAGAAGCCCAAAGCTGGACCAAAGCCTGAAACCGAGTGCTTACACTGCAAAGAAAATGGTCACTAGAAGCGGAAATGCCCTGAATATTTGGTGGAAAAGAAGGATGGCAAAGTGAACAAGGGTATATTTGATATACAGGTTATTGATGTGTGCCTTACTAGTGTTTATAGTAGCCCCTGAGTATTTGATACTTGTTCAGTTGCTAAGATTAGTAACTCAAAACAGGAGTTACAGAATAAACAGAGACTAGTTGAAGGGGAAGAGACGATGAGTGTTGGAAGTAGTTCCAAGATTGATATGATCATCATCGCACACTCCCTATACTTTTGGGATTAGTGTTAAACCTAAATAAATGTTATTTGGCGTTTGCGTTGAGCATGAATATGATTTGATCATGTTTATTGCAATATGGTTATTCATTTAAAGTCAGAGAATAATTGTTGTTCTGTTTACATGAATAAAACCTTCAAATGGTCATACACCCAATGAAAATAGTTTGTTGGATCTCGATCGTAGTGATACACATATTAATAATATTGATGCCAAAAGATGCAAAGTTAATAATGATAGTGCACTTATTTGTGGCACTGCCGGTTGGGTCATATCGGTGTAAAGCGCATGAAAAAACTCCATAAAGATGGATTTTCGGAATCACTTGGTTATGAATCATTTGATGCTTGCGAACCGTGCCTTTTGGGCAAGATGACTAAAACTCCGTTCCCCGAAACAATGGAACGAGCTACTGACTTATTGGAAATAATACATACCGATGTATGCGATCCGATGAGTGTTAAGTCTCATGGCGTGTATCGTTATTTTCCGACCTTCACAGATAATTTGAGCAGATATGGGTATATCTACTTGATGAAACATAAGTCTGAAACATTTGAAAAGTTCAAGGAATTTCAGAGTGAAGTGGAAAATCATTGTAACAAGAAAAATAAAGTTTCTACGATCTGATCGTGGAGACGAATATTTGAGTTATGAGTTTGGTCTTCATTTGAAACAATGTGAAATAGTTTCGCAACTCACGCCACCTGGAACACCACAATGTAATGGTGTGTCCGAATGTCGTAATCATACTTTAGTTAATATGGTGCAATCTATGATGTCTCTTATCAATTTACCACTATCATTTTGTGGTTATGCATTAGAGACAGCTGCATTCACGTTTAATCAGGCACCATCTAAATCCATTGAGACGACACCGCATGAACTATGGTTTAGCAGTAAACCTAAGCTGTCATTTCTTAAAGTTTGGAGTTGCGATGCTTATATGAAAAAGGTTTTCAACCTGATAAGCTCGAACCCAAATCGGAGAAGTGCGTCTTCATAGAATACCCAAAGGAAACTGTTGGGTACACCTTCTACCACAGATCCGAAGGCAAAACATTCGTTGCTAAGAATGGATCCTTTCTAGAGAAGGAGTTTCTCTCGAAAGAAGTGAGTGGAAGGAAAGTAGAGCTTGATAAGGTAATTTGTACCTTCTCCCGAATTGGAAAGTAGTTCATCACAGAAATCAGTTCCAGTGATTCCTACACCAATTAGTGAGGAAGCTAATGATGATGATCATGAAACTTCAGATGTTACTATAAAACCTCATAGGTCTTCCAAAGTACAGTCCGCACCAGAGTGGTACGGTAATCCTGTTCTGGAAGTCATGTTACTAGACCATGATGAACCTATGAACTATGAGGAAGCGATGATGAGCCTAGATTCCGCAAAATGGCTTGAGGCCATGAAATCTGAGATGGGATCCATGTATGAGAACAAAGTGTGGACTTTGGTGGAGTTGCTCGATGGTCGGCAAGCCATATTGTATAAATGGATCTTCAAGAGGAAGACCAATGCTGATTGTAGTGTTACTATCTACAAAGCTCGACTTGTCGCAAAAAGGTTTTCGACAAGTTCAAGGTGTTGACTACAATGAGATTTTCTCAACTGTAGTGATGCTTAAGTCTGTCCGAATCATGTTAGCAATTGCCACATTTTATGAAATCTGGCAAATGGATGTCAAAACTGCATTCCTTAATGCTTTTCTTAAAGAAGAGTTGTATATGATGCAACCAGAAGGTTTTTTCAATCCTAAAGGTGCTAACAAAATGTGCAAGCTCCAGCAATTCATCTATGGACTGGTGCAAGCATCTCGGAGTTGGAATAAACGCTTTGATAGTGTGATCAAAGCATATAGTTTTATACAGACTTGCGGTGAAGCCTGTATTTACAATAAAGTGAGTGGGAGCACTACCGCCTTTCTGATAAATATATGTGAGTAACATATTGTTGATCAGAAATGATGTAGATTTTTTCTGGAAAGCATAGAGAAGTGTTGGAAAGGAGTTCTTTAAAAGAAAGACCTCAGTAAAGCTACTTACATATTGAGCATCAAGATCTATTGAGATAGATCAAGACGCTTGATAAGATTTTCAATGAGTACATACCTCGACAAGATTTTGATGTAGTTCAAAATGGAACAGTCAAAGAAAGAGTTCTAGCCTGTGCTGCAAAGGTGTGAAATTGAGTAAGACTCAAATCTCGACCATAGCAGAAAATAGAAAGAGAATGAAAGTCATTCCCTATGCCTTAGTCATAGGTTCTATAAAAGTATGCCATGGTATGGACCAGACCTATTGTATACTCTGCCCTGGTTTGGCAAGGGAGTACAATAGTGATCTAGGAGTAGATCACTGGACATTGGTCAAAATTATCCTTAGTTGAATAAGGATATGTTTCTCGATTATCGAGGTGACAAAAGGTTTGCCATAAAGGGGTTACATCGATACAAGTTTTGGCACTAATCCAGATGACTCTAAGTCTTAATCTGGATACATATTGAAAGTGGGAACAATTAGCTAGAGTAGCTCCGTGCAGAGCATTGTAGACATAGAATATTTGCAAAATACATACGGCTCTGAATGTGACAGATCCGTTGAATAAACTTCTCTCACAAGCAAAACATGATCATACCTTAGTACTCTTTGGGTGTTAATCACATAGCGATGTGAACTAGATTATTGACTCTAGTAAACCCTTTGGGTGTTGATCACACGACGATGTGAACTATGGGTATTAATCACATACAGATGTGAATATTGGTGTTAAATCACATGGCGATGTGAACTAGATTATTGACTCTAGTGCAAGTGGGAGACTGAAGGAAATATACCCTAGAGGCAATAATGAAGTTATTATTTATTTCCTTATATCATGATAAATGTTTATTATTCATGTTAGAATTGTATTAACCGGAAACATAATACATGTGTGAATACATAGACAAACAGATTGTCACTAGTATGCCTCTACTTGACTAGCTCGTTGATCAAAGATGGTTATGTTTCCTAGCCATAGACATGAGTTGTCATTTGATTAACGGATCACATCATTAGGAGAATGATGTGATTGACATGACCTATTCCGTTAGCTTAGCACACGATCGTTTAGTATGTTGCTGTTGCTTTCTTCATGACTTATACATGTTCCTATGACTATGAGATTATGCAACTCCCGTTTACCGGAGGAACACTTTGTGTGCCACCAAACGTCACAACGTAACTGGGTGATTATAAAGGTGATCTATAGGTGTCTCCGAAGGTATATGTTGGGTTGACGTATTTCGAGATTAGGATTTGTCACTCCGATTGTCGGAGAGGTATCTCTGGGCCCTCTCGGTAATACACATCACTTAAGCCTTGCAAGCATTGCAACTAATGAGTTAGTTGCGGGATGATGTATTATGGAACGAGTAAAGAGACTTGCCCGTAACGAGATTGAACTTGGTATTGAGATACCGACGATCGAATCTCGGGCAAGTAACATACCAATGACAAAGGGAACAACGTATGTTGTTATGCGGTTTGACCGATAAAGATCTTCGTAGAATCTGTGGGAGCCAATATGAGCATCCAGGTTCCTCTATTGGTTATTGACCGGAGACGTATCTCGGTCATGTCTACATTGTTCTCGAACCCATAGGGTCCGCACGCTTAAGGTTTCGATGAAAGTTATATTATGATTTTATGAGTTTTGATGTATCGAAGGAGTTCGGAGTCCTGGATAAGATCGGGGACATGACAAGGAGTCTCGAAATGGTTGAGACGTAAAGATCAATATATTGGACGACTATATTCGGACTTCGGAAAGGTTCCGAATGATTCGGATATTTTTCGGAGTACCGTAGAGTTACAGGAATTCGCCGGGGAGTATATGGGCCTTATTGGGCCATACGGGAATAGAGGAGAGAGGCCGAAAGGAAGGAGGCACGCAGCCCCCTGGTCCGAATTGGACAAGGGGTGCAGCCCCCTTTTCCTTCCTCCTCCCCCCTCTTTTCTTCTCTCCTACTCCAACAAGGAAGGGGGGGAGTCCTACTCCCGGTGGGAGGAGGACTCCTCCTGGCGTGCCCCTCCTGGCCGGCCAACCCCCTCCCCCTGGCTCCTTTATATACGAGGGCTGGGGGCGCCTCTAGGCACAACAACAATTGATTTCTTGATCTCTTAGCCGTGTGTGGTGCCCCCCTCCACCATAGTCCTCCTCGATAATATTGTAGCGGTGCTTAGGCGAAGCCCTGCGACGGTAGAACATCAAGATCGTCACCACACCGTCGTGTTGACGGAACTCTCCCTCGCGGTTGGATCGGAGTTCGAGGGACATCATCGAGCTGAACGTGTGCTAGAACTCGGAGGTGCCGTAGTTTCGGTGCTTGATCGGTCGGGCCGTGAAGACGTACGACTACATCAACCGCGTTGTTCTAACGCTTCCGTTTTCGGTCTACGAGGGTACGTGGACAACACTCTCCCTTCTCGTTGCTATGCATCACCATGATCTTGCGTGTGTGTAGGAATTTTTTTGAAATTACTACGTTCCCCAACATAGTCCCACATCGCCGGCCGAAGGTGACGACGACCAGCTTATATACCCAGCTCCCGTCGGTATATTAAACTTCTCTGCTTTCCTACCCTGTCGTCGATGCTGCCCTATTGGGCCTGGTTTCCACGGCGTGTTCTGAAACACCTGTTGTAGTCGCCCGGTGGGCTTGATAACGACGAGCTTATTAAGACACGCTGTGGAGATGGGTGGGCAATTTTTTTTCTTTTTCAACAACAACTCACAGCCATAATTGAGTGTTTATTTTAATATATTTGTCAGCCGACGGGACTGTAGTAAATACCAATGCAGAATACATAGTATAAACAATGAATAGTGTACATTTATATCAACAATAATGATGTCTCAACATAACAATTGTCACCACAGTAATTTTATTGTAGTCGACAAAAAATATCAAGTCTCATATAACAACGGTCTGTAGCCCATAATCTTGTTTTCACACATATAAAATACTCAACACAAACATAAGTTTAACAAATGTCTTTCATATAAATGGAAGAGGTAAAACACTTGCATCGTCTTCACTTGAGTCTTCAAGCCCAGTTGCTGCATAGAATAAATAAAAAATTGTGAGAATCAATGTACGGTAGATGAATCAACGAAACTAACATAAACAAAGCAAAAAGACATACAGTTACATATAAATGGATGAAGTAAAACAGATGCACCGTGCTCACTTCTGTCTTCAAGCCCAGTTGTTGCATAGAATAAATTATAAACTATGAGAATCAACGTATTGTAAATGAAACAACAAAACTAACATAAAAAAACAATAGACATACTCTTCATTTTTGCTGCATGTGCTCCTGTTATGACCTGTGTCGCTGCATATGCTACATTTTCGTCCAGATTTCTCGTCAAATGCTTTAGGTCTATCTTTTTTTTCACATCCGGGCCACCCTTACCGCGACGTCTACTATTCTGCTTAGGTGCGCCCTTGGTGGAAACCTTTACTGGATCACGAACCAGAGTATGATCTCGGTTAGGCTCAAATGGATTATCATTCATGAAGCTTCGCTGACTATCATCTTCATTCCCCTGAATGTCCTTATTCGCTATAATATCATCCAGAGCTACCATCAACTTGTCGAATAAGAAAGGATTACTTCATGCGACATGACATGCTTCTGAAGATTTGATGGTCAACTCACTATATCTAGCTTTGTCCTCAGCGCTCGACCAACTCCACGCAAACAGATCGCTGGTGCACTTCATGGGCAGTACAACTCGTGCTTTTTTTGAGAATCTTCGCAGGACACAACACTTGGTTATCACAGGTAAGTTCAGTGCATTCAAAACATGAAGAATATGCTTGCATGGAAGCCCTTTACGAGTCATACTTTGGCAACTGCACTTTATAGTTTCTGCCGAGTTACCTGGCGTATAGTCCACATTAAATCTGTGATCCCTGTTATTCTTCCACGCAACCACAAATCTCTGACTATCGGTCCCTGTCAGTCTATCAATTACCTCAAGCTCTTCATATCTTGTTGCAACATATAAAAGTTTGCTTGCGTGAATGCTTTGGCAGCATACGACTCAATGGTCTGACACTCAGTCACTGTTACTGGAAGAGTCTGTGAGGCCGTGCAGTCATCATAAGCTTCATTCTCACGGAGGCGAACAATACAATTCTCATAGTGTGCAATCATGTCAATGATCGTCATACCATAGTCAAGATGAAGGTGCAGGCTGGAGTTCAGACTCTCACTCCTCTAATTACTGCGCATACCAAGAAAAAACCCACCAGACAAATATGATGCAGCCCAAAGCGTCCTCTTCCTGTACATCATATGGAGGCATGTTTTCGTTCTCTCCATCCGCCATTTGCACACAAACGCGGCCCATCTCTCCTCAAAAACCTTATGTGTAGTGGCATAGTACAATAATGCCCTGAACTCCTTCAATGACTTGTGGTTGAGGTGTTTCTGCATATTCTTTTCAATATGCCATGAACATAGACGATGCCACACGTCAGAAAGCACCTTCCTGATATCCCTTATCATCGCTGCATCCCCATCGGTAATTACAGATTTGGGCCTCTTCTGATAGTTAGCTTTCAAGAACGTGTTAAGCAACCAAACATATGTAGCCTCAGTCTCGTCTGAAACAATGGCGTAGGCGAATACCGTAGTGCAATGTGGTTGTTCAGACCCACAAAAGGGATGAACGGCATTCCATACCTGTTCATCTTGTATGTGCTGTCGAAGACGACAACATCATCATAGTCTAGATAATCTCGGCGTGACTACGAATCACACCAGAACAAGTTTTGGAGCCTGCCTTCAGCGTCAACTGTGTTCTCAAAGAAGAAATCTGGATCTTTGTCATTTCTGGTGAACATGATTCCTATGGCAGTATCAGCATCACCTTGTGCAAGCAATTTCATCTTCTCCCTATAGCACATGTTATACAGCTTTGTCCTCTGAAACGATGACTTTGCATACGACCCATACCTGCTAACGATGTTGTCAAAAATAATATGTTTTCTTATCCCAACTCATGCCATACCTAAGATCTCTGCTCTCTCAAATGCTTTGATCTGATTATGAGATCGGAGGAAAGGGGCTTCGTCCAGTCATGCAAGAGTGTGGCTGTGATCATCGGAGAAACTGCTGACATACCAAAGATTAAGATTTTTATCAAGCTTAACTGTCAAATGGGCTTCGCATAAGAATCGACTCTCCGGTCTAAGCCTGCGGGTCCGGCCTTCCATGGTACAGAACTTGGCCTGTCGTTTCCTGCGGCGGAACAGAGATACCTCCTCAAGCGCACAGTCCTTGCGCGATCCTTTGAACGTTTTAGTGAGTCCTTCCTGATGCTGAACCCACGTTCTCTCGCGTGCTTGTTGTAGAACATGTACACCTCGTCTAATGACCTGAATGTCTTTACCATCACTGCACCATGCCTATCAAATGACTCTTGCTGATATTCATCATAGCACATGCCAAGGTCAAACTGATCATCATCGTTGTGCTCATCGTTCCCGCTAGGACCATCAACACCTCCCTGCAAAATATGACATATAACCTTGCATGTCAATCTGTGCTTGTATTGTTACTTACCATAAATAATGTAAAGAACTTACTTGGCTACCGCTCCCACTATGAGATGCATCAACCTTGCTCTAGGTATTGTCATCATCTATATTATTACGCTTATTGTCACCATTAGCATTTATCTATGGGCATGTAAAGTAAAATAAGTGGTAATACAATTTTAATGTCAATCATTGCCCTACAATTTTTTCAACGTACCTGGCTCACACTATCGGCATAAAGTTGTTCATCTATATCATATTCCTCATCTTCATCATTGTCATGTAGCTGTACAAATTTAAAAGGACATGTAAATGTCAAATAACTAGTTTGTATTCAATATGTTTTGGTCAACATTCAAGGCACTTACATTACCACTGTACGATTCATCCTGACTCATATAGTTGTCTCCGGGAGGTTGGTTCACATTCAATGACGAGGATCCATTATCGCTACCGGAATCACCACTGGCATATCCGGTTACTTGCTCCATCTATGCACATACAAATAAGGTGTGAGATCAATGCCAACATTCCACAACATCATCGCGAATACAGTAAATTCATCAACAGTGATATGACTATGTGGCATGCATACAAATTTGAACATACAAAAGCATTATGAGGTCATTAAGAGGTCACTACTCTCCTCTCTTATTTAGCTAAGTAGGGAATCATTTTGCATAAAAATATGCAATGGACAAATCAAAAAGAAAAAAAGAGCCAGAGAACCTACTCTGCGCCGTCGAGGGGTCCTTGCCTGGGGTCGACATCGATGCGCTGCTGCCACCCACGTCGTGGAGGGCGCGTACCAAGACAGAACGGTGACGCGGGAGCGCTGGGCGTTTCACTGGCGACACAGCGCATGGGTGACTACGGACGCCATCAATGCTCGCGACTAGACGGGCACGTCGGGGTCGACGTCGTGACGGCGGTGGACCACGGCGGCGTTGATGCCGCTAGGGTTTCCTAGGCGGGGATGGGGTGTCGGTCTCACGCGACACCGGTGACACGGCGCGTGGGTGACTACGGACGCCGCCCGACGTTGTGACGGCGGTGGACCATGGCGGCGTTGATGCCGCTAGGGTTTCGTAGGCGGGGATGGGGTGTCGGGGTGGCACTAGTAGAAAAATGACCTATAGTCCCGGTTCGTAAGGGCCATTAGTCCCGGTTTTTGAACCGGGACTAAAGTGTCGGTACTAATGCCCTATACCTTTAGTCCCAGTTCTTGCATAAACCGGAACAGATGGGCCTCCACATGGCCGGTGCGGCGAGCCCAGGCCGGAGGCCCTTTGGTCCCGGTTGGTGGCACCAACCGGGACCAATAGGCATCCAGGCGTCAGCATTTCAGGTGCTGGGGTTTTTGTTTTTTTAAGGGGGGGGGGGGTTAGGGGGTTTTGGGGGGTTAATTTAGGTGTTTAATATATTGTGTTAGCTAGCTAATTAATAGAGAGAAGTGTCCTCTCTTATCTCCGTGCTTGGTCGACGCTACGTACTATACGTATAGAGAGGACTAGGCACGCTAGCTAGTAAGCAAATGAAGGAAATAGAAGATCGTCATGAACATATGCATACAGAGAGAAGTGATATCGACCACCTCTCCTTCTTTGAGAGATTGGTCAAACAACAAGTTCTCGTATATCTGTCCAACGCTACGTACTGGCTACATATATACAATATAAGTATCTCTTAATTACAATATAATCTCCTAATTAAAATCGAGCTGATTAGGGTCCACATGGTATTCTCCATCTTTAGCGATCACGTGGTCAAGAAAGAATGCCGCCAATTCCTCTTGAATTCCTCGCATACGATCTGGTGGTAGGAGTTCATCCCGCATCCGAAATATCTAATTTGAAGAAGGGGGTCAATACATATATATGAATAAATGAAACTGAACACAAATGATGGTAATAAAATAAAATTGTGAATATTATTATTTACGCACTTCATATTGTTTGTCAGAGTAGCCCCGCTCACAGGTCATGTGGCGGATGGACTCGCAAATGTAGTATCCACAGTAATCATTCCCTTGTTCCTGTCACAACCACTTTACAAGAAATAGATCAAGGTCAATCAAACTGATAATTAGCAAGCATGCTAAATGGTATTGATGAAACTAGCATTTGAATCACTAGGAGATGCGTGGAACATGCTACTATAGTACTTACTTTTGGGTGTCTAAATTGCAGCTTCTTCGGCAGTCCCGGAGTTTTTGAGGTGATTTTTTCCAAACCCTGCCAGCAGACAAAGAAAACAATTACTTGATATCAGGAAATGAACAAAGTTCCCGATATGGTACGATAATGATCGATTTAACTTACTTTTGTAGAATTTCAGTCATGTCCGCATACTCCTTGGAATCTTTTCGTCTCGATCTAAGACGGTTACTAATCCCTGCTCAACCTTAATCTCTAGGAGAATATAGTGGAACCTACCCACGCATGCATAACTCATCAATTACATTACTATAACCTCGACTAATAAGGGAAACCGAATATGCACAAGACAGTAACACTCACTTGAATTCGTAAGGAAAGAGTATTATAGCTTTGTTTTGATTTAATACAAACGATTGTAGCAGCTTGGCCTCGGTTTCTTTGGCCTGAGATTTAACCATATATGCATTTATGAGATTTGTGTTAATGAACCCAATATCACCAATGTGTCATTTCTTCAATTCGGCGATCTTCAATCTGCATAATGTAGTGAGGATAATTAAAAATACATGCAATGAAAGAGTTGACCTATATATAGAGACTTAATGACAGAAGTAGTACTGTACTTACAGGCAGTAGCAAGTGATCATTAATTTATCGAGGGCCTTTACATTGAAAAACGCGAAGAACTCCTCAAATGGAATATTCAACAGTTCAATTCCAATGAGGTCATGCTCCTCTCTGACTCTCAGTGTCAAAATATTCATCCCCTCAGACTCTCTGTAGGTTTTCATGTACCAATCATGGAATCTGAACATCATCGTTGGTAGAGATCTTTCATCTTTGACGAGAGGCTTCCCGTACATGTATTTATGTTCGTCCACCTCCAAGAAATCATAATGTACATCATCGGGCAGGTAATCTTCAAGATTTTTATAACCGGGCACCATCCCGCCTGGAACATTAGTGACGATATCGCTAGACACCTGGAGCGGGGGGAATGATTGGTTCGCTTGTTCGCCGAGCTGGGATTTTTTTTTCCAGCTCGTCATTGACCACTGATAGTACTTCCCGACTGCGATGCTTCCACAAATGACTTTGTAAGAATGCGCTCATAATTACCTTTCGCGGAACTTTGGCGGTTTCTTCAGGGCAGCCAGAGCACGCTTCACTTTTATCGGATCTATCTGCTCCTCCGGAGGTGGATGTTTCTCTGCTTTCACCCCTTCAAAGAAGTTCTTCACTTCAGCTTGCATGATCTGCGTATTTTCCTCCATGGTCCTCTCGTATGGTAACTTCTCTGGAGTCTTGAGAGAAGGACCATATTTGTATTGCCTCCCGGCTCTGGCTGTGCTGCTAGACGTCGGAGCAGACGGAGCAGCTGCGACTGTCTTTTCTTTTTTACAAGGCATAGGAGAAGGACTACGACGCGCCGGAGCAGCCGGAGCAGCGGCGGGTCTCTTGATCCGCCCTTGTTGACGAGGCGGAGAAGGAGGCTGGCTGCTCGGGGGCGCCGGCGCAGGCGGAGAAGGAGGCGGAGTGCCGCCACGCGCCGGAGAAGGAGGCTGAGTGCCCTGATCACTCGCCGGAGGAGGAGGCGGAGGAGGAGGCGGATTGCCCTGACTCGCCGGAGGAGGAGGAGGAGGCGGAGGCGTCCAGTTCGGAAGGTTGATGAGCTCCTTCCGCCATAGGCATGGAGTCTTCAGAGAAGAACCCAACCGAATCTCCCCTTCACCCGTAGGGTGGTCAAGCTGAAGGTCCTCAAATCCATCTGTTATTTGATCCACCATCACCCTAGCATATCCTTCTGGAATCGGCTGGCCGTGGTAGGTTGCGCCAGGTTCATTAGGTATAACAAAGCCAACAGCCGCCTTGACTTTCAATGTCATCCATCGCGTCATAAGGTGGCAATGTTGAGACTCCGTGATACCATCCATAGGGTAGCTAGCAGGAGCCGTGAAGACAGGCTCCAGCTGCTGAGTTTGCTTGGTGGAAGCAACGCTGCTTCTCCGCTGAGATGGCGGGGTAGCTTCAGGGGAAGATTCGGCAGGTCGTTTGCTCTCATTCCTCTAGCCCCAGTATCCTTTCATGCAGCGCCTGCAGTTGGCTATGCTCCACTTTCTTCCTCCTCTCCTGGGTTTTGTAACCCCCTACGTCCGGAAAGCCAGCCTTCCACGAAACGGAGCTTGGCATGCCTCCTGTCCGTCCAGGGTGCTCAGGATTCACGAGGGCCATTGTGAGCTCGTCCTTCTCTCTGTCTGGGACGAACATCCGTTGCAGCGCTTTCTCGATATACTCCTTAAGCCTTGTGACGGGTATTCGTAGTTGCTCTTCCGTCCAAACGCACTTCCCTGTTACAGGGTCCAAGGTTCCACCAACCCCGAAGAACCAAGTCCGGCAACTGTCTGGCCAGTTCAATGTCTCTGGTTTGACCCCTTTAGCAATCAGGTCATTCTCAGCCTTGTCCCACAAAGGTCGGGCTTTGAGGTAGCCACCTGACCCCGTGCGATGGTGATGCTTCTTCTTCGCAGCATTTTTCTTGTTTATCACTGACATCTTCTTACTCTTTTCCGATGTCTTGTGGGCCACAAATGCGGGCCAGTGATCTCTGATCTTCTCATACTTTCCGGTGAATGAAGGTGTCAAATCTTCGTCGACAAACTCTGTTTTCGGCTCATTCTTCCACCTCCTGAATAGTTCTGTCATCTTCTTATGAGCATGAGACTTGATCAATTGCTCTTTAACTGGCTTCTCCGGATCCTCCTCTGGCGGTAGGGTGAAATTTGCCCTAAGCGATGTCCAAAGATCTTCTTTCTGCATATCGGAGACATAAGACACCTCAGGGTCTTCCTTCTTAGGCTTTAACCATTGCTGGATACTGATCGGGATCTTGTCCCTAACAAGAACCCCGCACTGAGCACGAAATGCATCCCTTGTTCAGATGGGTTCAATCGGCTTGCCATCACGCGCGATTGCTGTGATCTCAAACCTTTCATCCAAGCGCAACTTTTTCTTCGGGCCTCGTTTCTTTACCGAAGTTGTGCTCGATTCGGAGGGCTAGAGAAAAGAAGAAAGACAAGAGTTAATTAATATGTGTACATACGAAAACAATGAATGCATCAATTAGCTAGTTAGCACAGGCTTAACTAATATATATACCTGACTCGGTTCGATCACCGGAGCCGTCATGACGGTCTACTTCTTCTTGTACCGGCATTGGGTCACCGGAGCCATCATAATCATAACCTTCTTCTTCACTACCCTGTCCTTCCAGACCATCAGTGTTGTTGAGAAACGATGCAACGACATCACTTCCTTTTGCGATTATGTCCCCCAACATCTCTTCTATTTCTTCATCTCGGGGGTGCTCCATAGTTTCTGCAAATATTTACAACATGGCAATTATTATTCAAACATGACAGCTGGATATATTAGTGGCAAAGGTAGAACTAGCTAGCTAATATAATCACAATAAGGAATCATATTAGTGGAATCAACACTGCTTCTCTAGGGTTTGGGGTGGCCTCGGAAACGCTTCAAGGGTTTGGGGTGGCCTCGTCAATGCTTCAAGGGTTTGGGGTGGCCTTGATGACAACGCTCTTTTAACTTGGTAAATTTGGGTGGCCTCGAGAGAGTTTGTCGGGTAGGGGCACGGCGAGAGGGGGTAGGAGACCAACATCATTTTTTTCTAGGGTTTGGGTGTCCTCGAGAGTTTTGGTCGAGTGAGAGGGCCGAGGGGGGGGTGCTCCCATGGTATAAGTTATCAGGGTCGAGAGGGGGTATATATATCGACCTCCCCTCATGTCGAAGTTATCCGGGAGGGGGTTATATCGACAACGACGCGACATACATACATGGGAAAATAATGTTATCGAGGAGGGGGTATATCGACCCCCCCTCGTGTTGATGTTATCGGGAGGGGGTATATCGACAACGACATACCCGATAAAAAATAAGAAGACAAAAGAAGAAATAAAAAGAGGAGAAGAAGAAAGGAATAGAAGAGAAGCAATCGAAGAAAAAAAGAAAAAAAAAAGGAGAAGAAGAAAGAAATAGAGGAGAAGAAAAAAAATAGAATGTTTCTATTTTCTTCTTCTTCTCCTCTATTCCTTTCTTCTTCTCCTCTTCTTTTTCTTCTTTTTTCCTCTTCTTATTTATTTCTCCTCTTCTTCCTCTCCTCTTCTTCTTTCTTCCTCTTCTTATTTTCTTTTTTCCTATCCTTCTTTTTCTTCTTCTTCCTTCTTAATATCACTTAGCAACTTTTGCAACGATAGGGGGGGTGCTCCCGTGGTATAAAATCGGTCTATGCACGATAGAAAATTCTGAAAAAATTACATCTATGATCCCTCTGAAGGAAATATGCCCTAGAGGCAATAATAAAGTTATTATTTATTTCCTTATTTCATGATAAATGTTTATTATTCATGCTAGAATTGTATTAACCGAAAACATAATACATGTGTGAATACATAGACAAACATAGTGTCACTAGTATGCCTCTACTTGACTAGCTCGTGAATCAAAGATGGTCAAGTTTCCTAGCCATAGACATGAGTTGTCATTTGATTAACGGGATCACATCATTAGGAGAATGATGTGATTGACATGACCCATTCCGTTAGCCTAGCACTTGATCGTTTAGTATGTTGCTATTGCTTTCTTCATGACTTATACATGTTCCTGTAACTATGAGATTATGCAACTCCCATTTACCGGAGGAACACTTTGGGTGCTACCAAACGTCACAACGTAACTGGGTGATTATAAAGGAGTACTACAGGTGTCTCCAAAGGTACATGTTGGGTTGGCGTATTTCAAGATTAGGATTTGTCACTCCGATTATCGGAGGTATCTCTGGGGCCTCTCGGTAATGCACATCACTATAAGCCTTGCAAGCAATGTGACTAATGAGTTAGTTGCGAGATGATGTATTACAGAACGAGTAAAGAGACTTGCCGGTAACGAGATTGAACTAGGTATTGGATACCGACGATCGAATCTCGAGCAAGTAACATGCCGATGACAAAGGGAACAACGTATATTGTTATGCGGTTTGACCGATAAAGATCTTCGTAGAATATGTAGGAGCCAATATGAGCATCTAGGTTCCGCTATTGGTTATTGACCGAGAATAGTTCTAGGTCATGTCTACATAATTCTCAAACCCGTAGGGTCCCTACGCTTAAGGTTTCGATGACAATTATATTATGAGTTTATGAGTTTTGATGTACCGAAGGAGTTCGGAGTCCCGGATGAGATCGGGGACATGACGGGGAGTCTCGAAATGGTCGAGACGTAAAGATCGATATATTGGACGACTATATTCGGAGTTCAGAAAGGTTCCGAGTGATTCGAGTATTTTTCGGAGTACCGGAGAGTTACGGGAATTCGCCGGGGAGTATATGGGCCTTATTGGGCCATACGGAATAGAGGAGAGAGGACAAAAGGAAGGAGGCCTGCGCCCCCCCTCTGGTCCGAATTGGACAAGGGGCGCAGCCCCCCTTTTCCTTCTTCCTCTCCCCCTCTTTCCCCTTCCCCTACTCCAACAAGGGAGGTGGAATCCTACTAGGACTAGGGAGTCCTAGTAGGACTCCACACTTGGCGCGCCCCCTCCTAGGGCCGGCCTCCTCCCCCTTGCTCCTTTATATACGGGGGCAGGGGGGCACCCCATGAAACACAAGTTGATCTACGGATCGTTCCTTAGCCATGTGTGGTGCCCCCTCCACCATATTCCACCTCGGTCATATCATCGCGGAGTTTAGGCGAAGCCCTGCGCCGGTAGAGCATCATCATCGTCACCACGCCGTCGTGCTGACGGAACTCATCCCCGACACTTTGGTGGATCGGAGTCCGGGGATCGTCATCGAGCTGAACGTGTGCTGAACTCGGAGGTGCCGTACCTTCGGTATTTGGATCGGTCGGATCGTGAAGACGTACGACTACATCAACCGCGTTGTCATAACGCTTCCGCTTACGGTCTACGAGGGTACATGGACATTACTCTCCCCTCTCATTGCTATGCATCACCATGATCTTGCGTGTGCGTAGGATTTTTTTTGAAATTACTATGTTCCCCAACAGTGGTATCAGAGCCTGGTTTTATGCGTAGATGTCATATGCACGAGTAGAACACAAGTGAGTTGTGGGCGATACAAGTCATACTGCTTACCAGCATGTCATACTTTGGTTCGGCGGTATTGTGAGATGAAGCGGCCCGGACCGACATTACGCGTACGCTTACGCGAGACTGGTTTCACCGTTACAAGCACTCGTGCTTAAAGGTGGCTGGCAGGTGTCTGTCTCTCTCACTTTAGCTGAATCGAGTGTGGCTACGTCCGGTCCTTGCGAAGGTTAAAATAGCACTAACTTGATGAACTATCGTTGTGGTTTTGATGCGTAGGTAAGAACGGTTCTTGCTAAGCCCGTAGCAGCCACGTAAAATTTGCAACAACAAAGTAGAGGATGTCTAACTTGTTTTTGCAGGGCATGTTGTGATGTGATATGGTCAAGACGTGATGAGATATAAGTTGTTGTATGAGATGATCATGTTTTGTTGAAGTTATCGGCAACTGGCAGAAGCCCTATGGTTGTCTCTTTGTTGCATAAGATGCAAGTGCCAAATAATTGCTTTACTTTATCGCTATGCGATAGCAATAGTTGCAAGAGCAATAGTTGGCGAGACGACCATGTGACGACACATTGATATAGATCAAGATGATGAAGATCATGGTGTCGTGCCGGTAACGATAGAGATCATGACAGTACTTTGGAGATGGAGATCAAAAGGCGCAAGATGATCATGGCCATATCATGTCACATATTTTGATTGCATATGATGTTTATCTGTTATACATCTTATTCTGTTTTGTTTGACGGTAGCATTATAAGATGATCTCTCACTAATTATCAAGAAGTGTTCTCCCTGAGTATGCACCGTTGCGAAAGTTCTTCGTGCTGAGACACCACGTGATGATCGGGTGTGATAGGCTCTACGTTCAAATACAACGGGTGCAAAACAGTTGCGCAAGCGGAATACTCAGGTTAAACTTGACGAGCCTAGCATATACAGATATGGCCTCGGAACACGGAGACCGAAAGGTCGAACGTGAATCATATAGTAGATATGATCAACATAGTGATGTTCACCATTGAAACTACTCCATCTCACGTGATGATCGGACATGGTTTAGTTGATTTGGATCATGTGATCACTTAGATGACTAGAGAGATGTCTGTCTAAGTGGGAGTTCTTAAGTAATATGATTAATTGAACTTTAATTTATCATGAACTTAGTCCTGGTAGTATTTTGCAAATTATGTTGTAGATCAATAGCTTGCGTTGTTGCTTTCATATGTTTATTTTGATGTGTTCCTAGAGAAAATTGTGTTGAAAGATGTTAGTAGCAATGATGCGGATTGGATCCGTGATCTGAGGTTTATCCTCATTGCTGCACAGAAGAATTATGTCCTTAATGCACCGCTAGGTGACAGACCTATTGTAGGAGCAGACGCAGACGTTATGAATGTTTGGCTAGCTCAATATGATGACTACTTGATAGTTTAGTGCACCATGCTTAACGGCTTAGAATCGGGACTTCAAAGATGTTTTGAACGTCATGGACCATATGAGATGTTCCAGGAATTGAAGTTAATATTTCAAGCAAATACCCGAGTTGAGAGATATGAAGTCTCCAACAAGTTCTATAGCTAAAAGATGGAGGAGAATCGCTCAACTAGTAAGCATGTGCTCAGATTGTCTGGGTATTTCAATCACTTGAATCAAGTGGGAGTTAATCTTCCAGATAAGATAGTGATTGACAGAATTCTCTAGTCACCATCACTAAGTTACTAGAACTTCGTGATGAACTATAGTATGCAAGGGATGACGAAAACAATTCCCGAGCTCTTCGTGATGTTGAAATCGACGAAGGTAGAAATCAAGAAAGAGCATCAAGTGTTGATGATTGACAAGACCACTAGTTTCAAGAAAAGGGCAAAGGGAAAGAAAGGGAAACTTCAAGTAGAATGGCAAACAAGTTGTCACTCCCGTGAAGAAGACCAAAGCTGGACCAAAGCCTGAAACTGAGTGCTTACTGCAAAGGAAATGGTCACTGGAAACGGAAATACCCTGAATATTTGGTGGATAAGAAGGATGGCAAAGTGAACAAGGGTATATTTGATATACAGGTTATTGATGTGTACCTTACTAGTGTTTATAGTAGCCCCTGAGTATTTGATACTTGTTCGGTTGCTAAATATTAGTAACTCAAAACAGGAGTTACGGAATAAACAGAGACTAGTTGAGGGTGAAGTGACGATGTGTGTTGGAAATAGTTCCAAGATTGATATGATCATCATCACACTCTCCCTACACTTTCGAGATTTGTGTAGAACCTAAATAAATGTTATTTGGCGTTTGCGTTGAGCATGAATATGATTTGATCATGTTTATTGCAATACGGTTATTCATTTAAAATCAGAGAATAATTGTTGTTCTGTTTACATGAATAAAACCTTCAATGGTCATACACCCAATGAAAATAGTTTATTGGATCTCGATCGTAGTGATACACATATTCATAATATTGATGCCAAAAGATGCAAAGTTAATAATGATAGTGCAACTTATTTGTGGCACTGTCGTTTGGGTCATATCGGTGTAAAGCGCATGAAGAAACTCCATAAAGATGGATTTTCGGAATCACTTGGTTATGAATCATTTCATGCTTGCGAACCGTGCCTTTTGGGCAAGATGACTAAAACTCCGTTCTTCGAAACAATCGAACGAGCTACTGACTTGTTGGAAATAATACATACCGATGTATGTGATCCAATGAGTGTTGATGCTCGTGGCAAGTATCGTTATTTTTGGACCTTCACAAGATGATTTGAGCAGATATGGGTATATCTACTTGATGAAACATAAGTCTGAAATAGTTGAAAGGTTCAAAGAATTTCAGAATGAAGTGGAAAAAACATCGTAACAAGAAAATAAAGTTTCTGCGATCTGATCGCGGAGACGAATATTTGAGTTACGAGTTTGGTCTTCAATTAAAACAATGTGGAATAGTTTCACAGCTCACGCCACCTGGAACACCACAACGTTATGGTGTGTCCGAACGTCGTAACCGCACTTTATTGGATATGGTGTGATCTATGATGTCTCTTATTGATTTACCATTATCGTTTTGGGGTTATGCATTAGAGACAGCTGCATTCACGTTAAAAGGGCACCATCTAAATCCGTTGAGACGACGCCTTATGAACTGTGGTTTGGCAAGAAACCAAAGTTGTCGTTTCTTAAAAGTTTGGGGCTGCTATGCTTATGTGAAAAAGTTTCAACCTGATAAGCTCAAACCCAAATCGGAGAAGTGCGTCTTCATAGAATACCCAAAGGAAACTGTTGGGTACACCTTCTATCACAGATCTGAAGGCAAAACATTCGTTGCCAAGAATGGATCCTTTCTAGAGAAGAAGTTTCTCTCGAAAGAAGTGAGTGGGAGGAAAGTAGAACTTGATGAGGTAACTGTACCTGCTCCCTTATTGGAAATTAGTTCATCACAGAAATCTGTTCCTGTGAATACTACACCAATTAGTGAGGAAGTTAATGATGATGATCATGAAACTTCAGATTAAGTTACTACAGAACCTTGTAGGTCTTCTAGAGTAAGATCCGCACCAGAGTGGTACGGTAATCCTATTCTGGAAGTCATGTTACTTGACCATGGTGAACCTACGAACTATGAGGAAGCGATGATGAGCCCAGATTCCGCAAAATGGTTTGAGGCCATGAAATCTGAGATGGGATCCATGTATGAGAACAAAGTGTGGACTTTGGTGGACTTGCCCGATGATCGGCAAGCCATAGAAAATAAATGGATCTTCAAGAAGAAGACGGACGCTGATAGTAGTGTTACTATCTACAAAGCTAGACTTGTCGAAAAGGGTTTTTGACAAAGTTCAAGGTGTTGAATACAATGAGATTTTCTCACTCGTATCGATGCTTAAAAGTTTGTCCGAATCATGTTAGCAATTGCCACATTTTATGAAATTTGGCAAATGGATGTCAAAACTACATTCCTTAATGGATTTTTAAAAGAAGAGTTGTATATGATGCAACCAGAAGGTTTTGTCAATCCTAAAGGTGCTAACAAAATGTGCAAGCTCCAGCAATCCATCAATGGACTGGTGCAAGCAACTCGGAGTTGGAATATACGCTTTGATGAGTTGATCAAAGCATATGGTTTTATACAGACTTTTGGAAAGGCCTGTATTTACAAGAAAGTGAGTGGGAGCTTTGTAGCATTTCTAATATTATATGTGGATGACATATTGTTGATTGGAAATAATATAGAAATTCTGGATAGCATGAAAGGATACTTGAATAACAGTTTTTTTTAAAGAAAGACCTCGGTGAAGCTGCTTACACATTGAGCATCAAGATCTATATAGATAGATCAATACGCTTGATAAGATTTTTCAATGAGTACATACCTTGATAAATTTTTTGAAATCGTTCAAAATGGAACAGTCAAAGAAGGAGTTCTTGCCTGTGTTGCAAGGTGTGAAGTTGAGTAAGACTCAAGACCCGCCATGGCAGAAAATAGAAAGAGAATGAAAAGTCATTCCCTATGCCTCAGTCATAGGTTCTATAAAGTATGATATGTTGTGAACCAGACCTATTGTATACCTTGCTCTGTGTTTGGCAAAGGAATACAATTTTGATCTAATAAGTAGATCACTGGACATGGGTCAAGAATATCCTTAGTGAGGACTAAGGAGATGTTTCTCGATTATGGAGGTGATAAAAGAGCCCGTCGTAAAAGTTACAATGATGCAAGCTTTTACACCAATCCAGATGACTCTAAGTCTCAATCTGGATACATATTGAAAGTGGGAGCAATTAGCTAGAGTAGCTCCGTGCTGAGCATTGTGGACATAGGATATTTGTGAAATACATACGGCTCTGAATATGACAGACCCGTTGACTAAGCTTCTCTCACGAGCAAAACATGATCATACCTTTGTACTCTTTGGGTGTTAATCACATAGCAATGTGAACTAGATTATTGACTCTAGTAAATCCTTTGGGTGTTGGTCACATGAAGATGTGAACTATGGGTGTTAATCATATACAAATATGAATATTGGTATTAAATCACATGGCGATGTGAACTAGATTATTGACTCTAGTGCAAGTGGGAGACTGAAGGAAATATGCCCTAGAGGCAATAATAAAGTTATTATTTATTTCCTTATATCATGATAAATGTTTATTATTCATGCTAGAGTTGTATTAACCGGAAACATAATACATGTGTGAATACATAGACAAACATAGTGTCACTAGTATGCCTCTACTTGACTAGCTCGTTAATCAAAGATGGTTAAGTTTCCTAACCATAGACATGAGTTGTCATTTTGATTAACAGGATCACATCATTAGGAGAATGATGTGATTGACTTGACCCATTCCGTTAGCTTAGCACTTGATCGTTTAGTATGTTGCTATTGCTTTCTTCATGACTTATATACACGTTCCTATATCTATGAGATTATGCAACTCCCGTTTATCGGAGGAACACTTTGTGTGCTACCAAACGTCACAACGTAACTGGATGATTATAAAGGTGCTCTACAGGTGTCTCTGAAGGTACTTGTTGGGTTGGCGTATTTCAAGATTAGGATTTGTCACTCCGATTGTTGGAAAGGTATCTCTGGGACCACTCGGTAATGCACATCACTATAAGCCTTGCGAGCATTGTAACTAATGAGTTAGTTGCAGGATGATGTATTATGGAACGAGTAAAGAGACTTGCCGGTAACAAGATTGAACTAGGTATTGAGATACTGACGATCAAATCTCGGGCAAGTAACATACCGATGACAAAGGGAACAACGTATGTTGTTATGCGGTTTGACAGATAAAGATCTTCGTAGAATATGTAGGAGCCAATATGAGCATCTAGGTTCCGCTATTGGTTATTGACCGGAGACGTGTCTCGGTCATGTCTACATAGTTCTCGAACCTGTAGGGTCCGCACGCTTAAAGTTAGATGACAGTTATATTATGAGTTTATGTGTTTTGATGTACCAAAGGAGTTCGGAGTCCCGGATGAGATTGCGGACATGATGAGGAGTCTCAGAATGGTCGAGACGTAAATATCGGTATATTGGACGACTATATTCGGACATCGGAAAGGTTCCGAGTGATTCGGGTATTTTTCGGAGTACCGGAGAGTTTCGAGAATTCGTATTGGGCCTTAATGGACCATACGGGAAAGGAGAGAAAGGCCCCAAAGGGTGGCCGCGCCCCTCCCCATGGACTAGTCCGAATTGGACTAGGGAGGGGGGCGCCCCCTTCCTTCTTTCTCCTTCTCCCTTCCCTTTCCTTCTCTCCTACTCCTATTACTTGGAAGGGCTCCTAGTTCTACTAGGAAAGGGAGAATCCTACTCCCGGTGGGAGTAGGACTCCCCTAGGGCGCGCCATAGAGAGGACCGGCCCTCCCCCTCCTCCACTCCTTTATATACGGGGAGAGGGGCACCCCTTGGAGACACAACAATTGATCCCTTGGATCTCTTAGCCGTGTGCGGTGCCCCCCTCCACCATATTCCATCTCGGTAATATCGTAGCGGTGCTTAGGCGAAGCCCTGCGTTGGTAGCATCATCAACACTGTCACCACGCCGTCGTGCTGATGGAACTCTCCCTCGACACTCGGTTGGATCGGAGTTCGAGGGACGTCATCGAGCTGTACGTGTGCAAGAACTCGGAGGTGCCGTGCTTTCGGTGCTTGATCGGTTGGGCCGTGAAGACGTACGACTACATCAACCGCGTTGTGCTAACGCTTCCGCTTTCGGTCTACAAGGGTACGTGGACACACTCTCCCCTCTCATTGCTATGCATCACCATGATCTTGTGTGTGCGTAGGAATTTTTTTGAAATTACTACGTTCCCCAACATGAGTCTGCAACTGGGAGCTACGAGCTAAGTTACGGGTTGAGGATTGACTTACAACTGGGACGACATCAAACTATGAGGCCAATTGCGAGTCTAGGGTCGAATTGCAACTGGGATCAAACAAACTATGATTCCAGCTGTGAGTCAAGGTTTACTTGCAACTAAGGTGAAAGACAAAAACACGGGCCCAGTTGTGAGTCAAGGGTGGACTTGCAACTCGGATAAAACAAACTACTTGCCTAGTTGCGAGTCGGGGTTAGACTTGTAACTGAGACAAGTATATAAAACAATGATATGAGTTGTGAGTTGAGGGTGGACTTGCAACCGAGATGAATAACAGAACAACTCCCAGTTGCGAGTCGAGGGTGGACTTGCAATTGGGACAACAACAAACTATGGGCCCAGTTGCTAGTCGAGGCTGGACTTCCAACTGGGACAACAACAAACTATGATCCTAGTTACGACTCGAGGATGGACTTGCAATTAAGAAAACTACAAACCAATGAGCCGACTTGCGAGTCAAGGGTCGACTTGCAACTGGGATGAAACAAACTATGGTCCCAATTGCGAGTCAAGGGTGTGGACTTGCAACTAGGATGAAAAAAACACATGCCTAGTTGCAAGTTGAGGGTGGGCTTCCAACTGGGAGAACTATGAGCCCAATTAGGAATCAAACGTGGACTTGCAACCGGGACAACTACAAAACTACGAGCCCAGTTGCGAGTCAAGGGTCGACTACAACTGGGATGAAACAAAACTACAGTCCTAGTTGCGAGTCAATGGTGGACTTGCAACTGGGATGGAAGACAAAACACATGCCTAGTTGCGAGCAGAGGGTGGACTTACAACTCGGATAAAACAACCCGCGGGCCTAGTTGCGAGTCGGGGTAGATTTGTTACCGAGACAACTATATAAACAATGATACAAGTTGCAAGTCGAGGGTGGACTTACAGAATGGGGCAACTACAAATTATGAGCCCAGTTGCGAGTCAATGATGGACTTGCAACTGGGATGAAAAACAAAACCACAGGGGAATTATGAGTCAATGACGAGCTTGCAATTGATAGCGAAAAAACCACGGGCCTAGTTGTGAGTCGAATGATGAGCCAAAGGCCTTCTCGTTTTCCTATCTCTTCGGAAATCCTAACTCAGTGTCCTCCCCAAGAAGAATATAAATTAAAACCATATGAAAAAAAATGATGAAACAAGAAAAATGGAAGTGAGTGAGAAACAAATTAATTGGAGATAAGAAAAAAGACGAGACGAAAAGAGAATGGAGAGTGGAGAATGATGAAACCTCACAAATCATGCGTGTCTTTATCACTACTCTCTCCCTCTCATTTGTTTCCACCAACTTTTAAAACAAAACACAAAACTAAAATGGCAATTAACACAACATATATAATGCAACCCACACAAAGGTAAACACATCGCACCCACGGACCGGATAAAAGGGACAACAACCCAGACACTATGGGGGATGGTGGAGTGGGCCTCATGCGACGTAAGATGGCGCACCCCTAAAAGACACGAAAAATGGACAGAAAAACACAGATATTGGCGTCTGAATTGTATAGTTAAGGAATTAGCTAAGACTTAACTATTTTACATCTAATGAGAATTTGTATTTCTGATGTTCAAAATTCACTGCGATCTATACGCCTTATTTTTGGTGTAGAAAAATTAGGAAAATATAAGAGAAAAGTTATCAGAGAAAACAAAAACAAAAAGGACAAACAATCCACATCGAAAAAGAATAATAAGTTGAAGTACGATGCATTTTTCTGTAACAAGTGAGCTACCTTGAAATGAGCACAAACTGCAAAAGAAAGCCCCCACGTACAAAAATATCCAATGAAAAAGAAATGAACAAAACAAATAAAGAGCCAAATAATGGCTGCGCACGCTGCAACAGCTACTTCAGGCACAAAAAAGAAAAAAGGCCATGGAACCACACACACGATCCTACCTTGGATGGGCCGCTCAGCTGATAAATAAAAGAAAAGGAAGCCCACAATCCCTTGGATGAACCGCTCCACAATGAAAAACAACGAACGGGAGGGGAGACACACGTAGTCGTGGAAAAACCTATTTGACGCGTATTGCCTCAAAATGTCGACGAATAGGGAATATCCTACTCGCCGCTCACTGCGGCAAACTGCCCCCGCTTCGCACAGGGACAAGCGCGGAGCGATGCTTTTTGGACCGGCCCACTTAGGAACTTCGCACTCCGGTTTTGTGAACCTTCTAGTAGGTTCCATGAACCGTTTTTTTCTTTTATTGGTTTTTCATGTTTCTATTTTTTTTCGTTTTCTGTTTCTTTTTCCTATTTCTTTTTTTCTTGTATTTTTCGGAACATATTCGCAGTTTTACAAAATGTTTGGATTTTATTTTTTATTTCTTTTTCTTTTCTTCTCTTTTTTTCAAAAATATCGAAATTATAAGTTTTGTTCGTGTTTCAAAAAAATGTTCTTAAAATTCAAAAATTGTTCTCTCTACATAAAAAAGTTCAAAACTTTCTAAATTTAGAAAATGTCCCAGATTTCAACTTTTGGTTCACATATTCAAAAAATGTTCGCTCTTCCAAATTTGTCCGAGAATTTTCAAAATTGTTCTCTGTTTCAAAATTTGATCTCAAGATTCAAAAAATATTCATGCTTTACAAAATTGTTCGGGATTTTTCAAAATTGTTCTCCATTTCAAAATTTATTCTCAAGATTCAAAAAATGTTCGTGCTTTAAAAAATAGTTCACTTCCAAATTTTTTCTCAAGATTCAAAAATCATTCGTGCTTTAAAAAATTGTTCTCAAATTCCAAAAATGTTCATGTTTTCGTAAAATGTTTGGGAAATTTAAAATTTGTTCATTTTCATAGAATTTGTTCGCATTTTTTTAAAAAAAAAACGTACGTTAAAAAAATTACTCAAATTTTGGAACAAAAAGTTGGAATTTTAAAGCACAAATGTTCCCGTTGTCAATAAATGTTTGTGTTTTCAAAAGTGTTCCTGTTTTCTAGAAAACTTTAAGAGCTTCATAAAATGTTCCTATTTTCCAAATTTGTTCCCGAGTTTAAAAAATGTCCGTGTTTTCTAATTTGATCTGCATTTATTATTTTCTTCAGAGTTTAAAATGTTCCCATTTTCAAAAAATGTTTGTGTTTTCAAAATTGTTCGTGTTTTTAGAAAAAACTCAAGAGTTCACAAAATGTTTCCATTTTCCAAATTTGTTCCGGAGTTTAAAAAAAAGATTGTGTTTTCAATAATTGTTCGCATTTTTATATGTTGTTCGGGAGTTTAAAATGTTCCCGTTTTGAAAAAATGTTTGTGCTTCCAAAATTGTTCGTGTTTTTAAAAAAAAAATCAGGAGTTTGGAAAATGTTACCATTTTCAATATATGTTCCGGAGTATAAAAAAATCTTCGTGTATTTAAAAATTGTTCGCGTTTTAATATTTTGTTCAACAGTTTAAAATGTTCCCGTTTTCTAAAAATGTTAACCTTTTCCAATTGTTCTCGGAATTTCAAGAATACCCGATTTCAATTTTTTTCGTAGACCCTAAATATGTTTGTACTTTCGAATTTGTTCAAAGTTTTAAAAAATATTCCTGTTTTTGCAAACTTCATTCAAAGTTTTGAAAATATGTTCCCGTTTCTCAAAATTGATCAATGATTAAAAAAATGTTGATGTTTTCAAGAATAATCAAGATTTTCCAAAAATAATTTATGTTTTAGAAAACTGTTTGAGTTCCTTTTTCTGAAATACTCTTTACTATGTTTTAAAAAGGCGCGTTTCATAATAATATGCAAGTTTGCAGAGAAAAGGTTGCGTTTGAACTTTATTTAAAAATCAGATCTGTTGTTGGCGTTCCTTCTTAAGAATTGCGCTGCAGTTTAAGTCAGTAACAGATGTTAGGTCAGGTGGCAATGGACAATCAACCGTAGCAGGAGGTCTATGGTTCGAACCCACTGCATCGTGTATAATTTTTTGTGACTTATTCGCCCGCTACAGTATCCACAAGCCCCGCTACACGCTACAGTATGGCACGCCCCGATGGGCCGGCCCAGTTGGCCGGTCCCCTGTGCGAAGCCCCGACTGTGTGCCGCAATAAGCAGCACATAGGAGCTCCCGACGAATAGCACAGGGATGCGACTAGCGAGAGCGATTCGGGCCGGACCATCTGTAGCCTACTTACAGGTTCCGGTTTTGGGAACCTTCTACAGCGTTCCCAGCTGGTTCTTACTGGTTTTGGGAACAATCTAGAAGGTTCCTGAACCGGTTTTTTTTTCTTTTTTTTCTTTTTACTCTTTTTTTTCTTCTTCGTTTTTCTGGTTCTTTTTTCTTCTATTTTTGTTACTTTTTTGTTTTCTTTTGGTTTTCCTTTTCATGTTAATTTCTCTTTTCAACAAAATTTCTTTCTTCGGGCTTTTATTTCCATTTCTGTTCTTCTCCTTTTTTTAAACTTTCATCAAAATATTCTAATTTTGTTCGTGTTTCCAAAAAATGTCCAGTTTTCAAAAAAATATTCTCAAAATTCAAAAATTGTCCTTGTTACACAAAAAAGTTCAAAACTTTTGAAATTCTGAAAATGTACCGGATTTCAATTTTGTATTCATGTATTAAAAAAATTCACGCTACCAAATTTGTTCAGGATTTTTCAAAATTGTTCTCAAGATTCAAAAAATGTTCATGCTTCGAATTGTTTTCTCCTTTTTGGAATTTCTTCTCCAGATTCAAAAATTTTCATGCTTTAATTTTTTCATAAATTCCAAAAAGTTCATATTTTCAAAAAATATTTGGCAAATTCAAAATTTGTTCGTTCCATAATATGTTTTTGCGTTTGTGAATAATTGTACGTTAAAAAATTTACTCAAAATTTGTGTTTTAGACATCTTAAAAAAATTACTCAATGTTTGTGTTTTTGAAAAAAATGTTCGTAATTTCAAAAAATGTTCCGGTTGTAATTATTTGTTCCTGCTTTAAAAATAAATGTTTGCATTTCCAAAAAACTGTTCATAATTCAAAATTTTGTTCTCCGTTTAAAATTTATTCCTTTTTTCAGAAAATGTTTTGGGTTCACAAAATGTTCGACTTTTTAAAAACATTGTTCAAAATTAGAAAATGTTCACATTTCAAAAAATATTTACTCTTTTCAAAAATAAAATCACGTTTAAAATTTAGAAATAAGTTTATTTGTTTGTGGCTTATAGTTGACACACACTTGCTGCTATTTTAGACATCTGATCTCAATAGTTATGGCGGCTAGTGACGTTGTTAATGAGCAAGAGCTTAGGTCTCCTTGGTTCGATCCCCTACACATTTATGTTTTTCCGCGGCCGTCTAGTTCTTGAGGCGTCACGAATCCAATTCAACACAGGGACATGTCTGGCGCAGCGCTGAGGACAGAGCACAACTCAATCCGTGGCCGCACGTTTGATTCCCAGCGGCAGCGTTCTTCTTTTTGGTGTTTTTTCACGGGAATCGTGGATCTGCACCTGCAAATGGGCCGGCCCACATGAGCCGCCCCGTGCGAAACGTGCACCTCTTGCCGTAGTTAGCGGCATATAGGAGGTCCCAACGAATGGGTCCCTGGCGGGCACCAACAATAGACAATGACGTACAAGGTTTTGAGCCGTGTGACTATGAGTGGGGGCCACGCGCTGAAACATGCATTAGCACGCTTCAAATGTTGCCGCCAGAAGGAAATGTGTCATCTACTCATCTTCACAAGTTAATAATATTTGTTCATAAAAAGCATATCCTTATTCATCAAAGTCCACAGACAGTGCAATGTTTTCTGCCAAGCGAAGACCCAGGTGGCTCACAATAGGGTTTCCTCGGTCTCTCGCCGGCAGTTGTTGGTCCGCCTCTTCTCCTATGGTCCTCGGACCATGGAGATGTGGTGGATCTTGGCCCTTGCCTGCGAGAGGGCTCCATTTTAGATGTTTTTTCAGTCTCATGAGGGTTTGAGTCATGCCCAGGAAAACGAGACGACGTCAGCTTTCTAAAGATGGAATAAGATTCTTTCCCCCTATCCTTCGTCCCGGTGGTGCTTCTAGCGTTGTCGGATGGCGTGTGGAGGTGTGTCTCCAGCGGATCTCCTGGGATTCCGTCGGCGTTTGTCGAAGGTGAATCTGCTTGGATCCAATCTTCATTCGTCTGCGTCTGTGTGTATGCAAGTTGGGTGCTTCTGATCTACGCTTCTCTTCGTCGGCGGTTGTTGTTCTGGTGCGCTAGCTAGTCCTATGGGGCCTTAGCACGACGACTTCCCGACTGTCTACTACCACAAGGTTTGCCCAGTTCCAATGAGGGAGGGGCGATGATGGCGGTGTGCATTCGGCTCGCTCCAGTGCTTGTAGTCGTCGCTAGGTGGTCTATGAACCCGGATGTAATTTTTACTTCTGGTGTTATTTGTACTACCATTAGAGTTTATGAATAGATCGGAAGTTTTCTCGCAAAAAATACTAACATTTGTTCATAGCAAAAAATACATAGTTCAAACATAATTTTTTTCCAAGTGCATACAAGCATTAAACTCCTTCGTTTCATTGTGGGTCCATATATGCTCTACAAGATCATCTAGTAGTTGCAGGTGCACGTTTTAATATCAAGGATCTCAATGCATCTCTAGAAAGTTCACAATATGCTATGCATCTTTTTCTAGGAGGCGGACTTGTATTCCGACTTGCTCATATGGAAGCGTCGACGAGAAAACAAGGGTTTGCGCATACGGGAGTGCCGGTGAAAAAAAGTTTCAAGGAATCTTGTCCCAGGTTGGAAGTGATACTTGTAGAGCAACCCAGCACCAGCGACCCTATCTCAGTTGAGAACTCTCCTCCCTTTGATCAAACACCTTGAAGTTTAGAATGTGCTTCACTTTCCTCCCCATTTCCTCTTGGATTCTGATCATCATCTTCAACTCTATATCTTCATCATCCGAATCTGACAAATCGACGGACTCTTTTTGGATGAATTTATCAAGCTCCTTGTTTTGATACTCCTCATCCGACGAACCCGACGGATCCCTCGTTTTACCTACAAAAGAATAAAAATTGCTCGGGCATTTTGTTGAACATATAGATGGCAAGGTGTCTGACAGGAGGAGCGAGATGCACCGCTGATACGTCTCCAACGTATCTATAATTTTTGATTGTTCCATGCTATTATATTACCCCCTTTTGGATGTTTATGGGCTTTATTTTACACATTTATATCATTTTTGGGACTAACCTACTAACCGGAGGCCCAACCCGTATTGCTGTTTTTTTGCCTATTTCAGTATTTCGAAGAAAAGGACTATCAAACGGAGTCCAAACAGAATGAAACCTCCGCGAGCGTGATTTTTGGAATGAATGTGATCCAGAGGACTTGGAGTGCAAGCCAAGAAGCAGCCGAGGCAGCCAGGAGGGTGGAGGGCGCGCCCACCCCTCACTACAAAAAAATACACTTCCGTGATGATACATGTTTGTCACAGTAGGTCGCGTTTTTTTGTCATGCATGTATATCTATGAAGATTTTATGACAGAATCAAGATAGTCATACCTGTGATGTCGTAGAAGTGTTCCATGACATTACCAAAATTATCATCATGGAAGTGTCCACTTCCATGACGATAAATCGCGCGTCACAGAAGTGCTTTCGTCAAGGGTGACCGACACGTGGCATCCACCGTAACGGAACGCTGTTAAGCTATCGGGTCGGGTTTTGGATCCGATAACCCATTAACAGCCCCGACCAATGGGGATTTTCCACGTGTAAAATCATCATTGGTTGGAGGAAACACGTGTCGGCTCATCATTGGGACAGATGTCATCCACTCATTGGACAGAAGGTGCCTATGATACGTCGACACGTGGCACGACCCAACAGAGGCCCATTCCTGTGAAAAGGCTGGCCCTTTTGACTTGGTCAAAAGGTGGCGGCCCGGCCCATGGAAAGCCTATTAACGGCATGTTCACATATAGCCCATTTACAGCCCGCTAACCCAAGGCCCGTTACGCCCTATCCAAATTAGGCCCATTAGCATCATCTGGGCCATCCAATATGATTCCAGCCCGTTTTCACTTCTGGCCCATGTATGGCCCATGACGTCTTTCAGCCCATATGAGGCCCTTTGTAACTCTTGGCCTATTAACGGCCCGTGGTGAAACTGGCCTCTAATGAACAGTGTATCACTTTACACCAATTAACGGCCCGTAGTGAAACTGGCCCGTAATGAACAGTGTATCACCTTATACCCATTAACGACCAGTTATTCCGTTGGGCCGTTTCCATCCCATGTTATCTTTCGGCCTTCTCAGAGCCCATTTATTCTTGCCTCATTTCCAGCATTCGTTTACTTATGGCCCGTTACTGTCATTTTCTGCTTGTGGGCCAAATTCAGCCCGTGGTTACAGTCGGCCCGTTTGTGGTCCGTTAATACGTTGGGCCGTTTTCATAGCGTCATCAAAAACGGCCTATTAACGATGGCCCGTTATGGTCGGCCCATGAACGGACGATTCCAACTCTAGCCCGTTTACGGCCATAATGCGGTCTGTTTGGCCCATGTTTGGCCAATCAATCATATGGCCCGTATAAGGCCCACTGATGATACGGCCCGCAGAAGGCCCATTGTTTCTACGGCCCGTAGAAGGCCCACTATTTCTACGGCCCGTAGGAGGCCCACTGTCACTACAGTAAATATTAGCCCATGGTTATTGTGGCCTAATTTTAAAAAATAGGTTATTGCAGCCACTAGCAAACCGCGGAAAAAGAACTGCAATGACTACAAGCAAACAAATAAACAAGACAACAAGGAAATAAATAAGCAAGCAACTAACACTAGGCTATCACGACTATTACACATATTACATCCACTAGGCATCAAAGTTCGCCACCAGTGCAAATATAGGGAACAAAGCAGCATATCATATACACTGGTTGTCAAAGTTGGCGACCAGCGCAAATAAACGCCGCAGCAAAACAAATCCAGAACTAAAACCACTTTAGAAGATCTCAAGAAACAATATCCTGGGTACCCATAATGCTGGCAAGATGCTTAGCAAGCTTATTAACTTTCTCTTGTTTGGCGCTTAAATCCTCCAGCGCTTGCTGTTGCACCAAGAAATATGCATCTGAATTCTGCAGGGACTTCATCAGTCCTTCAGCTTCCTATCGTAGAACATCTGATCGATGTCTTTCAACTTGAAGTTGAGACTCAAGAAGACGAACTGATTCAGGCAGCGAGTTCGAAGAGCTTGTGCCAGCAGTAGTGGCCAGTAACTCAAACACTATATCAAGACATGACTTTTGGGTTCTCTCACTGTCGTCAAGATAGTTTTTATCAGCTTTCTTGGAGACCAACAGAGATGTCTCACTATCTTGAACCTTATCTGCATTACTTCCTTTACCATTGGATAATGCGGTACTGTTCTCCAATATTTTGTCCGCATTCTAAAAGAGAAACAAGCAGACACATCACATGTTTACCATGTTGTATATGAAACTCATTTTGGTAAATGAGCTCAGTAGTAAAGTGGACAGGATAACAACATGAAACAAACATATATATATGTACCATGGTCACTTTATGGTCTATATCATTCTAGTTTTTGTTGCCAAATCAAGATAGAGACACAGTTCAAATAATATTTGTTCAAGACAAAGCAGAATAGACAGAATATAAGTGTGGGAAACTATAGAGCAATAACAACACTTGTAATGTGCATGACATGAGAACATAACTGTTTATTCAATTGAAACTGAAATCAACATAGAGCAGGTTACAACAGCAAACCAGTTAAAAAAACGGGTTTAAAACATACCTGTTGCGCCATTGGAGTTTCAATTCCATCCTTCAAATTTTAAAATAGTTGGTATGAGTAAATACAGTAATGCAAGAGCAAAGGAGTATGAACCATAGCTACAGAACCTGACCTGAGAACAAATCTTCTTCTCAAAGCATTGAGTTGGGATTCAGAGTGGTGGTCCTCGTGCTTTGGGCACTGCAGTTCCCTTACTAACTGCTCGTGTTTGGGTGCTCTGTGGTGGAGACGATGTTGTGTCAACTGGAACTGGGTTACTATCTGCCGGGGTTGGGGTTAGAAGGGGTGTAGCTGGTTCTCTGTCCAACTGGGTAGGGGTACAATCTGCGAGAGTCTGGGTTATGTGTGGTGGATCTGGTCCTTGGGCAAGTACAACCGTGGTTCTATCTTCATCAACTGGTAGCACTGTATTTTTTGAAGACCGTGTTGTTACTCCCTTAGATACTGCCATCACGCTCTCCAATTCAAATGGCTGATAAACAAGAAAAGTAATTGAAAGTATAGACATTGTATGATAGACAGGTGCAATGGATTGTGGGGAATAAAATAGGGCATGAAATAATTCATATTTATGTTGTTTAACCAAACAGGATAGCATGACACAATTTGACATATATGATGGCTAACTAAACAGGATAGCATGACACAATTTCACATTATGATGGCTAACTAAAAAAGATGGAAAGACATAGTTCAGAATATGAGACTATGTGAGGATGACATGACATAACTATATAATGTGTTTATTAAATAGGTTGGCATGCCATAATTCACATACATTCACGGATAGAATGCCATAATTCAAAATATGACGACTGTAAACACTAAACAGGATGAGATGATATAACTATATGATGTCTTTATTAAATGGTTTGCCATGCCATAATTCAGATAGATGATGTGCATGTACTATGTAAACATGATGGCATGATATAATTCAAATATATGATTTATATAGTAAGCAAGTAAGCAGATGGCAATCCATATATGATGTAAAAACTAAGCAATGCAAGACAACATGCATGACATGGGTAATATAACCCTGGCAAGTTTGAGCATAGACCTCAGGGGGGAAATAGGACTGGTCATCAGTCTCTGAATCCTCCTATGAGGAGCTGTCTGTAACCAGCAAGATGTTTGCATTAGCAGGTAGCATTGTCTGCTCTGAATACCTTGTTTTCACTCCAGATACTTACATCACTGCTTGCACAGGAAGAGTAGTTGAATATACAAATGTTGTCGACAAATGGAACACGTAATACAAAAAAAGATAGCATGATATAATTCACATACATGATTATTGGCTAAACAACATGGCATTGCATAATTCACATATATAATGCCTTTGCAACAAGATAGCATTGTATAATTCACATATATAATGTCTTGCAACAAGATGACAATGCATAATTCACATATATGGTAATTAGACACTGAACAGGTGGCATTCACACAAAGCATGTCTAAACTAATCAAATGACATAGCAATGCGAGACACCATACGCACGATATGAGCAACATAACCCTGCCAAGTTAGAGCATACAC
>NC_041389.1:21244684-21250110 GCF_002162155.2 Triticum dicoccoides | reverse complement strand
ATCTGTCTCTGAATCCTCCTCTAAGGAGCTATCCGTAACTAGCGAGATATGCGCTTCGTCAGATAGCATAGTCTGCTCTGAAGACCTTGTTTTCACTCTAGAATTTGCCATCACCGTGTCAAATGGCTGATGCACACGAAGAGCAGTTGAATGTACTAACATTGTTGACAAATGTAATATGTAACAAAAAAAAGGATGGCCTGATATAATTTACATATAAGATGACTGGCTAAGCAGGATGGCATTGCAAAGTTCACATATATGATGCTTGGCTAAACAAGATGGCGTTGCACAATTCACATAAACGATGAATAAACTAAACAGATGGCATTCGCACAAGGGATATCTAAACTAAGCAGATGACATATTTGATGTATAAAGTAAGAAATGCAAGACACCATATGCATGATATAACCAACATCAACATGCCAAGTTAGAGCGAAGACCTCAGGGGGTAAATAGGAGTTGTCTTCTCCTTCTGAATCCCCCTCAGAACAGATATCTTCCTCTCGATTACAATCCGAAATGCGTGGAGGGGGGGCTGCCTTTGCGCCTACCATGGAGCGACATCTGCATGAAATTTTATTGCCACGCAAGGCTCGTCTCTTTTGCTCTACATGTTCAGTTCCATTGTTTACAATAATTGTCATGCATAGGAATAAAACATAGTGAGATTATGTAAGGAGTGCATGCAGAAATCCAGAGTGATGGTAGCAATCTGTGGATAGACCCAAAACCAATAATAGCAGGCAGATAATGGCTTTAGTTAAAAAATACAGATAATGGCTTCAGTTAAAAAATACAGATAATGGCTTCTTTACTGTTTGTTTCCCACCCAACATGAAACTCATAGTAGACACCAGAGATTAACCAGATAGTAGATAGATACTATTGATTGCGGCCCCGATATGTACCCCACAACCATTTAAAAACTCAAGTTTGACCATTAGTTTGGAGCTGACTCAGACTCTAATCGGTGAACAGGACGATAAAGTAGCATGTAATATTAAGCGATGCATAACGTAAGCAGACACGAAAGAGTGCGACCTCTCTTCGGACCCATGTAGTCCTCGAGGTCATCTGCTCGGTTGATGATGGTAATGCAGTTTTCATGGCTGTCGACGGCGGGGAAGAAGATTTGAGGCGGCGAAAGATAGTCTGGAGGCCGGATCCCTGCTGGGCTGGACCCTTCTATCGTTGGAGCAGCTGAGCTGGGGTGGACGAAGGTGCAGAAGGAGCGGGACAAACCATGCAATGTTTTCTTTGACAACTATCTGTAAGAGAAGTAATTCTATAAGGGCTCGTTTGAATTGGAGGATTCCAACAATGCAGGGATAGGAAATAGACAGGAATAGGATAGGAATGCACTTGCAAAACAGAGAATTTAAAAACACGGGATTTCTGCCAATCTAGGTGTTTGATTCACAACAATTGGAAGATCACATGATGCAAAGAAGCATGGTGAGATTAAGTCAAACCACAAGAAAATGTACGGTTATAATGCTATTATGCTACTATCTCTTAGTCTTGTGCTTCATGAATAGGAATTTGAAAAGGAGGACAAGTGAAAATTAAAATTCCTACGTTTTTTCTTTCAAGGAGAGACTAAAGGAACAAATCCGTGTGCTTAGTGGACAATATATATAACATGTAGAGTAAAAACGAGATGCAACAAGTGTACAACCTCTATGGCGAAGCCATGTCGATCTCAGCGTGATCGGGTTGGCCGGTGAGGATGCTCCGGCTGACTTTGCTGTCAGAGGAGGGGAAGAAGATCTTAGGCGTCTGGAGATGGAGCCCGAGGTATTGCTCTGCTGTGATGGAGGGTTTCGTCGTTGGAGCATCTCCGGTGAGTTGTACGACGCTGAGGCTGAAGCAGGACAAGAGAGACAACGAACAACGTTAACCTGAGTGGAATTCTAATAGCATCTCAATACATGACGTAAAATACATAACCACAAAGTGCTAGATGTAAAATACATTAGCCGCTCATCTCTGAACTTAACTATCGAAACTGAATTTAACTGTCGAAACTGAACTTAACTGTCGAAACTGAACTTAACTGTCGAAACTGAATTTTTCTGTCGAAACTAAACGCACTAGCAAGGTGAGGCAACACGTCAGTTGACTGACTTTTTCATCTCTGGTCAGTCGATTTTGCAGCCGTTGGATACAAAATCAAGGGCCTGCGGATACAAAATCAAGGGCCGGAGGTGCGCCGCCCCGCCCGCCCCAAAAAGTGTCCCCACCGCCGGCCCGCCGCCGCCCCGGCCATCCCTCTAGGCCCCCTCGTGCCGAGCTTTTTCTCCGGCGATCCCCACACCACCGCCCCACCAATGCCCCGCCACCGCCGGCGACCATCGCCCCTACCCTGAACCCTAAGATAGATAGCAGGGTACCTCTCCGGCGAGCCCCCTCCCCGCTGCGGCTGGTTCTTCCTTCATCCCGGCGAGCCCCCAACCCCCTGAAAACCGACTGACCCAAAAGTCGATTTAGTCGACTGAAGTGTAGCTAAATCGGAGCAGCATCGCAAGTAAGAGCAAGAGCGAGAGCAGCAGCGCGAGCAAGAGCAATAGCAAGAGCAGACCAGGCAGGGGACGGAGAGCAAGAGCAGAGCAGCAGCGCGAGCGAGAGCTAAAGCAGCAGCAGCGCCTACTGATGTGGACGTCGCCGCCGAGGGAGCGACGCCGTGAAGGAAGTGGCCGGCGATGCCACCGTGGATGGAGCCGCGCCGTGTCAGCTCGGGACCGAGCGCCGGCAGCACCGTGAGATCGAATCAAGAAGAAAATGTGGCGATTAGTGTACAACCTCTTTGGTGGCGCCGATTAGGCCGCAGCTTCATCCGAGGAAACGGTGATGATGATGCTCTTCCGGTGGTGCAGGTGAAGATGGCGGTGTGGGAATGAAGGTGGCGCGAAAGACGAGGGGAACGTCGGGGCAGCTCCTTGGAGGTGGAGGACCGGGTGGCTGAACCGGCGGGACGACGAGATCGACGACGGATCCTCATCTGGTACGGTGGATGAGGGACGTCGAGGTGTTGCTTTGGACGACGTCGTCGGGGAAGAGGCTCCGACTAGGTGGCGGACGGAGCAGGGCGTGGGGTTTCCGCGCAGGTTTTCGCGGCCTCGGTGTACGAATGGGTGGGCAGATGGGATGGCAGTGGGGAACCATGGTTAGGGACGCGCTTGTCCAAAATGTGGGGTAAGTTATGAAAGTACCCCCACCGATTTGAGGCGGTTCTTTCGGTTCAGGGGTACCACGGGCATTTCGTGTGTCGGGATTTCACATGAGGTGGGAGTTTTCGCGCGCGTTGTAATTTCGGAATAGCAAGGCGCGGGTTGAGATGGAGGGAGTTGTCGAAGCACGATGAGACAAAGATATATCTTAATATTTCGGGCTAACAAGGCGCGGGTTGAAATTTCCGGACAAGCCTAACGTGTACTGTACCAAATCAATGCGCACTACAAATGTCATTCAAAACTTTGAATTCATGTTATGTTCAATTAAAATATTTCGCTACGTGTATAATTCATGCAACCTACTACTCAAATGAACGTTTTAGTGCATTCCAAATGTATATACTACCGCTTCAATATGAACTAAATTTGAATTCGTTTCTCTATTTGAATAAGATCTACAGTAATGATTGTTGTGAAGTCAAAGCATTTGAATTCGTTTCTCTGTTTTAATAAGATCTACAATCATCATTATTGCCAAGTTAAACCATCGTTTGTGTATTATCTTCACAACACACCAGATTAGTCTCGAGTTACATATGAACTATGTGTACTATATGAACTCGAACTCGATTTTTTTGAATCCACTTTATTTTGATTTCAAATCACATTACATTTCTAGCTCTAGCTAGATCTTCATAATCTAAACCATGTCTCATATGTATAATGTGTTTATCACATTATGTATGGTGCCCCGCCCCCTACGCCTACAAGTATTTAGATGTGAGTTGCAAACACCACACATTACCACAAATTCAAATAAAATATGAGAATGTTCGATATATAGTATTGTTTAGATTGTTCGATATTTAGTTGTAAGCTGCAAACACCACAGATTATCACAAATTCAAATAAAATGTGAGATTGTTTGATGTATAGTATGGTTTACATTGTTCGGCATTTAGCTGTGAGTTGCAAACGCCATGCATTATCACATTATGGTATAACATGTGCACAACACGTGTATCACCTCTATATTCATGCATGCAATGTTTAAAACACTATGATCTCCTATTCAAATATATGAATCCGCTTTCGTATCAAATTATGATCTTTGTTAGTCTCTTACACCCACACAATCCTCTAACCTTTGTAGCTACCACTAACTTTCTCTCGTGCATGCACACGCCCTCCTCGCCCTCCCCCTCCCTCGGGCACATTCATTTTTTTCTTTAGGTCGTTCTCCCAGAGTCTCCACAACTCCTTTCTGACACACACCGATCGATAAACCTCTCTAGCGATGCCTGCATACAACATACACACACACCTTCAATCTCCTCCTTTATGTGTCCTTGCCTCGTGTCTCTCATACGGTCACACACACACGTGTAAACTCTCGCCCCTCTTTTCATCGATCTCACAACCGCACACTCCTTCCCTATCTAGCTAGTAGCTGGGCCTCTCGCACCACCTCCTAGCTCCATTCTCTCTGTCTATTCGTCTCGCTGGGCCTTATTTGCCTCTAACAAATGGACGTACACCGACCGATCTCTCGCTATACATATAACTAGCTAGGTCCTTATAACTCGTTTTTACCCACGCATCGATCGATCTAACTCATTAGTTGTGTCTCTCCCTTCCTCCGACAAACAACAATTGATCTACCGGTCTAGTTAGGTTTGCTTACCAAACACATGGTTCCCCTTCATCATCCATGGATGCGTCCCGACAGATCTATCACGCACATGCACACACAGAAACACATCCCCACTCTTATTGATAACATTGCAGTTCCACCCTCACTTTGTCTAGTAGGCCTCTCCCACCATCTTCGAGAAGCAACTCCATCACCCATCCAGCACTCTACCCCTCTCCCTCCCTCTCTCTCTCCTCTCTCTCTCTCTGTCCCATCATATTTCCTGTCCTTCAGTTATGTATGGATGTCGACCGATCTCCCTCAAGACATAGCTGGGTCTCTCCTTCTCAACACATATACGAGTCGTTCTACCTCTATAGTTAGGCCTCTACCTACCCCTCCCCACCCCCTCCCCCCCACAGACATGTGCCCTCTAATGTTACGGTAGGCCAGTCACCCTATATCTTTGGCTTGCACACACACACACAATTTCGATGGCTCTCTTCATCGATCCCGCACCCACCCACTTGATCCTCTCTTCGACTCTATCGATAGCCATGACCCCTCCCTCTCTTCTTGTGGATTGCCTGACCCTCTATATATGATATGGATAG
>NC_041389.1:21236911-21244135 GCF_002162155.2 Triticum dicoccoides | reverse complement strand
GAACGCGGTTTGTATCTCTCACACACACCCACGTAGGTGGGGGACATGCACGAAGAGAAGAGGTTCATCCACGGCGCACGTACTCCCGTCTCTTTCCCAACCACACCCGGGCGGGTACATGGTGGAACTCATTTCTATACGAAAAAGGCAGCCCACGTGGTAATTTGGCATGTGTATTGATTGTCCACTTGGTCGAGGGAGGATCGTCTACCACGGGTGGACAAACAAATTGCGACTTGAAGCATTATGTTAAATTAAAAAAAGAGGCAAACCATGTGGGGCCTACCTTAGAGGCAAGGCTCTATACACTGGAGTACTTTTGATGTGTCCCGTCAACTCGCAGAATGAGGAGAAGCTTGCTTAGTACGCCGTCTCCCCCGCCCACGGGCGCGGTGGCTTGTAGGATGAGGTGAAGCTTGCTCCGCCTTACGCCCGCTCCCTCGCCCATGCGCGCGGTGGCTCGTAGGACGAGGAGAAAAATTTACTACTCCCTCCATTTACTCCTCATCCCTACTACCTTGGTTATAGAGATTATATCATATTGTTTGGAATATATATGTCCTTTAGTAGATTTCAATATGAACTACTAGTACATACTCGAAACACTGATGTATATAGACGTATTTTAGAGTGTAGATTCACTCATTTTGCTCCGTATGTAGCACTCTCCCTCGCCCCTTGACCCTCGCCCACATGGTGGACGTGCAGCAATTCATTCGGTCTCATATAGCCAGAACGATATATACTACACTACCATTATTGCTCGACTTCCCGAAGAGGCAAAGAGCCAATCGCAAGGTTAATATTTTGGAGATGCCAAGTGCAAGGTTATAGGAAAACGAGTAGTAGGTGCCGCGTCATTTATAAATAAAGTTTTTTTTCTTCAGTGGCACGTACGCAATATGATAGGTTCATATGGAGAGAAAAGGAAACCGCTCCACTCTATACATAGTCAGGACGGGCCAGCCCACACGGTTGCTTGCCGGGGTTGCTCTCTTCACACTCTCGCACAAAACGACTGTGGCCACATCTCTAACATCCCGGCGGATCACGTTCGCTGGGGGAAGGGGTGGATGCTTAGTGTAGATGCGGTAGCCATCTCCGACGATGAAAACCCACTGTCGGCATGTCCCGATCAGGGTCCCCGCTGTTCTCTCTCACAAAGCCTGTGAGGTTGCCTTCGTCCCTTGCTCATTTCCGCGACGTGGGCAGTTGCCGCCTCCCGCCGCCCTCTGATACGTCTCCAACGTATCTATAATTTTTGATTGTTCCATGCTATTATATTACCCCTTTTGGATGTTTATGGGCTTTATTTTATACATTTATATCATTTTTGGGACTAACCTACTAACCGGAGGCCCATCCCATATTGATGTTTTTTTGCCTATTTCAGTATTTCGAAGAAAAGGAATATCAAACAGAGTCCAAACAGAATGAAACCTTCGGGAGCGTGATTTTTGGAACTAACGTGATCGAGATGACTTGGAGTGCAAGTCAAGAAGCAGCCGAGGCCCCCACGAGATAGGAGGTCGCGCCCCCCCTGTAGAGCGCGCCCCTGTCTCGTGGGCCCCTCGGGCGGTCACCGACGTACTTCTTCCTCCTATATATACCTACGTACCCCGAAAACATCCACGGGCACCACGAAACACAATTTCCACTGCCGTAACCTTTTGTATCCGCGAGATCTCATCTTGGAGCCTTCGCCGACACTCTGCCGGAGGGGGAATCGACCACGGAGGGCTTATACAGCAACATCCTTGCCCCTTCGATGAGTTGTGAGTAGTTTACCACAGATCTACGGGTCCATAGTTATTAGCTGGATGGCTTCTTCTCTCTTTTTGGATCTCATTACAATGTTCTCCCCCTCTCTTGTGGAGATCTATTTGATGTAAACTCTTTTTGCGGTGTGTTTGTCGAGATCCGATGAATTGTGGGTTTATGATCAAGTTTATCTATGAATAATATTTGAATCTTCTCTGAATTCTTTTATGTATGATTGAGTTATCTTTGCAAGTCTCTTCGTATTATCAGTTTGGTTTGGCCTACTAGATTGATCTTTCTTTCCATGGGAGAAGTGCTTAGCTTTGGGTTCAATCTTGTGGTGTCCTTACCCAGTGACAGAAAGGGTTGCAAAGCACATATTGTATTGTTGCCATCGATGATAACAAGATGGGGTTTATATCATATTGCATGAGTTTATCCCTCTACATCATGTCATCTTGCTTAATGCGTTACTCTGTTCTTATGAACTTAATACTCTAGATGCAGGCAGAAGTCGGTCAATGTGTGGAGTAATAGTAGTAGATGCAGGCAGGAGTCGGTCTACTTGTTATGGACGTGATGCATATATACATGATCATGCCTAGATAATCTCATAACTATGCGCTTTTCTATCAATTGCTCGACAGTAATTTGTTCACCCACCGTAATACTTATGCTATCTTGAGAGAAGCTTCTAGTGAAACCTATGGCCCCCTGGTCTATCTCTTATCATGTTTGCTTTCAATCTACTTTTATTTGCATCTTTACTTTTTGCATCTATATTATAAAATACCAAAAATATATTTATCTTATCATACTATATTTATTAGATCTCACTTTTGCAAGTGGCCGTGAAGGGATTGACAACCCCTTTATCGCGTTGGTTGCGAGTTCTCAGTTTGTTTGTGTATGTGCGCGGGACTTTTGAGGAGCCTCCTACTGGATTGATACCTTGGTTCTCAAAAACTAAGGGAAATACTTACGCCACTATTGCTGCATCACCCTCTCCTCTTCGAGGAAAACCAATGCAAGCTCAAGACGTAGCAAGAAGGATTTCTGGCGCCGTTCTCGGGGAGGTCTTCGCTCAAGTCAAGACATACCAAGTACCCATCACAAACCCATCTCCCTCGCATTTACATTATTTGCCATTTGCCTCTCGTTTTCCTCTCCCCCACTTCACCCTTGCCGTTTTATTTGCCCTCCCTTTCCCAATCTCCTCCTCTCTTTTTCGCTTGTCGTTTTTCTGTTTGCTTGTGTGTTGGATTACTTGTTGCCATGGCGTAAGATAATACCAAATTTTGTGATTTGTTGAATACCAATAATAATGATTTCCTTAGTACTCCGATTGCTCCTCTTAATGATGTTGAGTCTTGTGAAATCAATACCGCTTTGCTGAATCTTGTTATGAAAGATCAATTCGCCGGCCTTCCTAGTGAAGATGCCGCTACTGATCTAAACAACTTTATTGTTTGTGTGATATGCAAAAGAAGAAAGATACGGATAACAATATTGTCAAATTAAATTTATTTCCGTTTTCACTTAAAGATCATGCTAAAGTTTGGTTTTCATCTTTGCCTAAAAATAGTATTGATTCTTGGAACAAGTGCAAAGATGCTTTTATCTCTAAGTATATTCCTCCTGCTAAGATTATCACTCTTATGAACGATATCATGAATTTTAAACAACTTGATCATGAGCATGTTGCCCAATCTTGGGAAAGAATGAAATTGATGCTTCCCAACTGCCCTACTCATGGTTTGAATTTATGGATGATCATACAAATTTTTTATGCCGGTTTGAACTTTGCTTCTTGAAATCTCTTAGATTCGGCCACGGGAGGCACGTTTATGGAAATTACGTTATGAGATGCTACAAAACTTCTTGATAATATTATGGCTAATTATTCTCAATGGCACACCGAAAGATCTTCTAGTAAAAAAGTGCATGTTGTAGAAGAAATCAATATTTTGAGTGCAAAGATGGATGAACTTATGAAGATGTTTGCTACTAAAAATACTCCTCTTGATCCCAATGATATGCCTTTGTCTTCTTTGATTGAGAATAATAATGAATTTATGGATGTGAATTTTGTCGGTAGGAATAGTTTTGGAAACAATACTTATAGAGGAAACTTTAATGCTAGACCGTTCCCTAGTAATTCTTCTAATAATTATGGAAATTCCTACAATAATGCTTATGGTAATTTTAATAAGATTCCCTCTGATTTTGAGAATAGTGTGAAAGAATTTATGAATTCTCAAAAGAATTTTAATGCTTTGCTTGAAGAAAAATTGCTCAAAGTTGATGATTTGGCTAGGAACGTTGATATACTTTCGCTTGATGTTGATTCTCTTAAACTTAGATCTTCTCCTCCAAAGCATGATATCAACGAGTCTCTCAAAGTAATGAGAATTTCCATTGATGAGTGTAAGGAAAGAACCGCTAGATTGCATGCTAAAAAAGATAGCTTTATAAAAGCGTGTTCTTCTAGTTTTCATGAAAATATTGATGAGGATCTTAAAGTTATTGATGCATCTCCTATTAGATCTATGTTTTGCAATATGAATTTTGATGATTATGGGACTGATGATGAATCAACTTTCCCCAAAAGGTGTCCTAAGAATTCGGAGTCTTTAGATCTTGATGCTAAATTTGGTAAAAGTGAGATTGGAGAATCCTCAACTTCTAATAATATTGAACCTACTATCTCGGATTTCAAGGAATTTGATTATGATAATTGCTCTTTGAAAGGTTGTATTTCCTTGTTGCAATCCATTGTTAATTCTCCTCATGCTTATAGTCAAAATAAAGCTTTCACCAAACATATCGTTGATTCCTTGATGCAATCTTATGATGAAAAACTTAATTTGGAAGTTTCTATACCTAGAAAACTTAATGATGAGTGGGAACCTACTATAAATATTAGAGTTAAGGATTATGAGTGTTTTGCTTTGTGTGATTTGGGTGCTAGTGTTTGCACGATCCCGAAAACTTTATGTGATATTCTAGGTTTCCATGATCTTGATGATTGCTCTTTAAATTTGCACCTTGCGGATTCAACCATTAAAAAGCCAATAGGAAGGATCAATGATGTTCTTATTGTTGCAAATAGAAATTTGGTGCCCGTGGATTTTATCGTTCTTGATATAGATTGCAATCTTTCTTGCCCTATTATTCTTGGTAGACCTTTCCTTAGAACGATTGGTGTGATTATTGATATGAAGGAAGGGAATATTAGATTCCAATTTCCATTAAAGAAAGGCATGGAGCACTTTCCAAGAAATAAATTCTAATTACCTTATGAATCTATCATGCGGGCTACTTATGAATCTAGTGCCAAAGATGGCACTCGTTAGATCTATCTTTGCTTTTATGCCTAGCTAGGGGCGTTAAACGATAGCGCTAGTTGGGAGGCAACCCAATTTTCTTTATGTTTTTTGTTTTTGCTCCTGTTTAGTAATAAATCTTGCATCTACCTTCTATTTAGGTGTGTTTTTATCTTTTAATTAGTGCTTGTGCCAAGTAGAACCTATAGGATAACCTACGATGATAGTTGATTTGATTCTGCTGAAAAACAGAAACATTGCGCGCACGAATATAATTTTGTTAAATCACAGGAATGTGCTTTTGTGTTGATTCTTTTTGATGCTGTTCAATAAACAAATTATCCAGGACTTCCTATTTTTTTAGGACTTTTAGAGTTCCAGAAGTTTGCGTTAGTTACATATTGCTACAGACTGTTCTATTTTTGATAGATTCAGTTTTTCGTGTGTTGTTTGCTTATTTCAGTGCATCTATGGCTAGTAAATTAGTTTATAAACCATAAAGAAGTTGGAATACAGTAGGTTTAACACCAAATTAAATAAATAATGAGTTCATTGCAGTACCTTATGTGGTGGTTTTGTTTTCTTTCACTAACGGAGCTTATAAGATTTCCTGTTGAGTTTTGTGTTGTGAAGTTTTCAAGTTTTGGGTAAAGCTTTTATGGACTATGGAATAAGGAGTGGCAAGAGCCTAAGCTTGGGGATTCTTATGGCACACCAAGATATTCAAGAATAGCCAAAAGCCTAATCTTGGGGATGCCCCGGGAAGGTATCCCCTCTTTCGTCTTCGTTCATTGGTAACTTTACTTGGAGCTATATTTTTATTCACCATATGATATGTCTTTTGCTTGGAGCGTCGTGTATTATATTAGTCTTTGCTTTTTAGTTTACCACAATCATCCTTTCTGTACACACCTTTTGGGAGAAGCCTATTTGATTAGAATTTGCTAGAATACTCTATGTGCTTCACTTATATCTTTTGAGCTTGATAGTTTTTGCTCTAGTGCTTCACTTATATCTTTTAGAGCACGGTGGTGTCTTAATTTTGAAGAAATTTCTAGTCTCTCATGCTTCACTTATATCTTTTTGAGAGTCTTTTAGAACAGCATGGTATTTTCTATGGTTACAAAGTTGGTCCTAGAATGATGAGCATCCAAGTTGGGTATAATAAAAACTATCATCGAAAGAATTGGATGCTATGATCAACTTGATGCTTGATAATTGTTTTGAGGTATAAAGGTAGTAATGTTAGGGTCATGCTAGTGGGTAATTATGAAATTGAGAAATACTTTTATTAAAGTTGGCGAGTCCCGTAGCATGCACGTATGGTAAAAGTTGTGTGATAAATTTGTTGCATGAGGTGCTCTTTTGATTGTCTTCCTTATGAGTGGTAGTCGGGGACGAGCGATGGTCTTTTCCTACCAATCTATCCCTCTTGGGGCATGCGTAGTAGTACTTTGCTTCGAGGGCTAAGTAGGCTTTTGCAATAAGTATATGAGTTCTTTTTGACTAATATGAGTCCATGGATATATGCACACTCATCCTTCCAATTTGCTAGCCTTTATTATTACCGCGCAACTTTCACCGGTATCATAAACCCCTTATTTACCTTCCTCAAAACAGCCACCATACCTACCTATTATGGCATTTCCATACACCACAACACTTGATTGGGGGCAGTTAACTGCCGGAAGAAATAGCGGAACAAGGGCAAATGAACTGCTGGGACATTTGTTACTGCCGGCAGAAGTACCTCGAGGCATAGAAACTGCCGTTAGAACCTGAGCAACGCGGGCACGAACACTGCCGGTACATTTTAAGGCACACAATCTGCCGGGACAACCCAAACCTGGCCCATTTACTGCCGGGGACCTTCTTGGGCACGAGACCAAAAATATAATGGGCCTGAGCGCGCGCTGGCGAGGGAAAGCGCGCGAGAGATGAAATTTTCTGGCCCAAATGAACTATAGACGCCCCGGCCCTCCACCCACAGAGGCCGCAGCCGCCCCCAAATCGACGCCCCACTCCTACCCTCGACCAGATCGCATCTGCCGCCGGCCGCCCCCCACCCAACCACTGCCGCCGTCGCCCCCCACCACCACAGCCCTGCAGTCGGTCCCCACACCGACCACCGCTGCTG
>NC_041389.1:21219480-21236517 GCF_002162155.2 Triticum dicoccoides | reverse complement strand
AGCCTCCTCCCTAGGTGCGTGGCCATAGAGCAGAATCGAGGGCACAAAGGTTGTTACGCTGGCATGGCGCGTGCGACGAATACCTTGTTGCCCTCATTTTCAGATTCTGCTTTTGTCCTAGATGATGTTGTTGATGCTACTATTTTTCTTATAATGATCCTCGTGCAGTCGATTGACCAGGAGTTCTTCAGATGGGGTTGGTGAGTGCAATAGTGCTGGAGTGTGTGGACTTTCTTTTTCTCCAGGGAAGTCAAATCAGTGGTGGTTCTGTTAATTGCACTGACGTAATATTTGTATTCTCTGAAGGTGACGGTTCTTAGGAAGGTGATATGACATGCTTCTGTTTGGTTACTAACAGGAGGAAGGTGATATGACATGCTTCTGTTTGGTTACTGCATCAATTATAAAACTGCATCTACTACTTCAGTTTTGAGGCACTTTATACACCATCTTGTTTGGTTATTTGTAGCGCACTGCATAAATGCCTACTGTTAAAGCAACTCGAGTTCTTAGGTCCAAAACGACTAGAGATGTTGAAGACAAATACATGGCAAAAGCAGGAATGTGACCACAAGCAAGCTAGGAGGTATATACATGTTTCTCTTGGCTATCGCCATGTGATACTATTTCTTTGTTGTTTGCCATTCAATCGTTATCTTGATAAATTTGGAAGGAACTCAAAGCCTCTCAATCATGATAATACTATTTCTTATAAGGAGTACCTTATAAGATGCATTGATCACTTCAGAAAGAGCTAAGCTTATAAGATGCATTGCTTATACTGCATGCACCTTTGTTTGTGATGTTAGGCGATTTAAAATATTGAAACAGGAAATATTGGCCAAGTCAGACCTCTTAGTTTTGCTTGTCACATCGGAACCCTGCTCTGTTAGCTTACTGCTAGTATTACCTCATAGAATCAAATTGGAAGTGATAAAATGCAGATTTGAATGGCAGTCTATCTAGATAGCGATGCTTTGCTCATTTCCTAAAATTTTCTCTATGAGTAGGTCCCTGATCTTGTTTATCTTCTGCTCTAGGTTATCTGTACTATACATTTGTTCTATGGAGAACTCTATCCCGTTATTTTCTCTGTATTCTACCCTCATGGTTCGTAGGTAACAAGCACAGTATTTGGATGTGATGGCATTAACTATTGGTGGCTTATTTGTATGCCTAACAAGTTGGGTGAAAAATGCTCATTTGGTAAAAATTTCTTCATAGGTAGGTCTTTGATCTTGTTCATGTGCTAGTCTGGGTTAGGTGACAAGCTCGTTTTCTTTGCTTAATAATATTAGCAGCTTCCAAAACACAGTTCTCTATTTATTATATGTTATTTTCACTTGTCCGGTTTTCCATCTGATGTTCACTTGTCTAGCTTAATAATATTAGCAGCATCGTAAAACACAGTTCTCTATATCGATATTCTGTCATTCTTTTTCTTGATTGATCTCTATTTTTGCATAATATGCTTACTTAGGCCCTGTTAGGCAACATACCATAACCACAAATCCTCAACTTGATCACTCATCACCTATCGCCAGCTTCCTAGGCAAAAACTCGGTTTGAGGGGATGAGTAATAGTTTTCCCCTATTGTTCTCCTATTTAACTATGTACATAGAGCATACAGGGAGCTTTTGATCACTACAAAACTGTACTATTGCAAAGGAAATATTTACGTAAATTTTGAAAGTAGCATGACAAATATTGAGAATCATGAACATCGAGTTTTGGACATGTCATAGAACAAAGGCCTCACATTTAGCATCGTGTTTATCTTGCTTTCTCAACTGCCTCCTTACGCCGCCATAGCTATAATCTCCAGCAATTGCTTCCTCCAGATTCCCTGTGGTCTCCGTCAATGGTTGCTTTAAAACTAAATTACTCTGTATTGAATATTTACATTGGTTGCTCAAAGTAAAAATATGTACTCTGCACTGAATATTAACTTGTGGTCGTGTTTTTTAGAAGGGAACAATATCGATGTTAGAAGTAGTAACAGGAAGCAATATCAGCTTATCCTACATCCACAAATGTCACTTAAATCCCAAAAGCACTTATATGCCGCTGATAAAAAAAAGCTTTCACTAGTAAGTTGTAACTTGACATATTGTTTTGCCATGGAATCCTGCTTATATTCACTAGGTATTACTTTGTCTACTTAGAATTAGCTCTTGGTATGTTCGGTGTAAATCAATTATGTACAAATTTCTGGTTTGCCAAATTTTACCATCGATAATCTTTGTATGAGGGCAAATGATTCTTGCTTGATCTAATTATGTGATTTTGCTTGTTGTGATGATGAAGTGCAACACATTTAGAAGAGTTTTATTTATGCCGATGAGTTAAATTGCTACATGTCAAAATCTTTAATTTGTCTCTTCAAAAATCTGAAACAAGAGCTTCATTTTGAGTTTCCAATCTATTGCAGGTTTCTGAAAGGCACAGAAGTTGACGGACGCTTGAAAGACCTTCAAGCCGTTGAAGATTTGGAAGACCTGTAATTAAGTTGGTGGGGTGATAATGTCATATGCCTTGTTGAACCTGGAGACTTGCTCTGCCCATTTTGGTTGTGTGGCACATTTAGAAATATATGTACTTCTCCATTTGTGGCACTACTTCATTTTGGTTGTGTGGCACATCTAGAAACATATATGTACTTCTCCATTTGTGGCACAACCTCCTTATATATGATTGTTATATATGTTTATTGAATCAACTTTAAGGTTTTTGATGAGGCCTATATATTACTTTGATTGATGAAGTGAATGTATAAATTGTGTGGTATGTCATGATCACTTGAATAAAATGAATGGATATTACATTAGGGATGCCTAGATCAGTTTGCTAGTGAAATCAATGTACTGGCACAAAAACTGCCGGGTAAAGATACTTGTGCTGGCAGTAGAAGTGCCGGTAATTGTAGTTGCATGTCCCTTGACCAATCTGCCGGGAGAAAATGGACTGCCGGCAAATAGAAGGGCAAGGGCAAACAAACTGCCGGAAGAAGTTTATCTGCCGGGACAAGTAATCGCCGGCAGCCGTTCTCGTGGCAGTTCTATCTGCCGGCAGACACACTGTCCTGGCAGTTTATCTACCCTCTAAAGTGTCTTTTCCTGGCAGTTATTCCGTCCCTGCATCAGTGTTGTGGTGTAGCCATTCTGAGATATATTGCCATGCAACTTTTCACCATTCCGTTTATTATGACACGTTCCATCATTGCCATATTTCTCTTTGCATGATCATGTAGTTGACATTGTATTTGTGGCAAGGCCACTTTCATAATTTTCATACATGTCGCTCTTGATTCATTGCATATCCCGGTACACCGCCGGAGGCATTCATATAGAGTCATATCTTGTTCCAGCTTTGAGTTGTAATTCTTGAGTTGTAATTCCATAAAAGTGTGATGATCTTCATTATTAGAGCATTGTCCCACTGAGGAAAGGATGATGAAGGCTATGATTCCCCCACAAGTCGGGATGAGACTTCGGACTTTACAAAAAGAAAAAAATGAGAAAAGAAAAAAGAGAAAGGCCAAAAAAGGCCAAAGAAAAAAAAGAAGAAAGAAAAAAAGGGAAAGAAAAAAATAAATAATAAAATGAGAGAAAAAGAGAGAAGGGACAATGCTACTATCTCTTTTTCCACACTTGTGCTTCAAAGTAGCACCATGATCTTCATGATAGAGAGCCTCCTATGTTGTCACTTTCATATATTAAGTGAGAATTTGTCATTATAGAACTTGGCTTGTATATTCCAATGATGGGCTTCCTCAAAATGCCCTAGGTATTCGTGAGCAAGCAAGTTGGATGCACACCCACTTAGTTTCTTTTGTTGAGCTTTCATATATTTATAGCTCTAGTGCATCTGTTGCATGGCAAACCCTACTTACTCACATTGATATCTATTGATGAGCATCTCTATATAGCCCGTTAATACGCCTAGTTGATGTGAGACTATCTTCTCTCTTTTCGTCCTCACAACCACCATATACCACCATAGTGCTATGTCCATGGCTTACGCTCATGTATTGCGTAAGAGTTGAAAAAGCTGAAGCGCGTTAAAAAGTATGAAACAATTGCCCGGCTCGTCATCGGGGTTGTGCATGATGGGAGTATTTTGTGTAATGAAAATGAAGCATGGCCTAACTATATGATTTTGTAGGGATAAGCTTTCTTTGGCTATGTTATTTTGATAGGACATGATTATTTGTTAGTATGCTTTGAAGCATTATTATTTTTATGTTTTATAAGCTTTTATTTTCTATCATTTGGATCTGAACATTCATGCCACAATAAAGAAAATTACATTGAGAATTATGCTAGGTAGCATTCCACATCAAAAATTTCTTTTTTATCATTTACCTACTCGAGGACGAGCAGGAATTAAGCTTTGGGATGCTTGATACGTCTCCAACGTATCTATAATTTTTGATTGTTCCATGCTATTATATTACCCCTTTTGGATGTTTATGGGCTTTATTTTATACATTTATATCATTTTTGGGACTAACCTACTAACCGGAGGCCCAGCCCATATTGCTATTTTTTTTGCCTATTTCAGTATTTCGAAGAAAAGGAATATCAAACAGAGTCCAAACAGAATGAAACCTTCGGGAGCGTGATTGTTGGAACGAACGTGATCCAGAGGACTAGGAGTGCAAGTCAAGAAGCAGCCGAGGCCCCCACGAGATAGGAGGCCGCCCCCCCTGTAGGGTGCGCCCCTATCTCGTGGGCCCCTCGGGCGGCCACCGACGTACTTCTTCCTCCTATATATACCTACGTACCCCGAAAACATCCAGGGGCACCACGAAACACAATTGCCACAGCCGTAACCTTCTGTATCCGCGAGATCCCATCTTGGAGCCTTCACCGGCACTCCGCCGGAGGGGGAATCAACCACGGAGGGCTTCTACAGCAACATCCTTGCCCGTCCGATGAGTTGTGAGTAGTTTACCACAGACCTACGGGTCCATAGTTATTAGCTAGAAGGCTTCTTCTCTCTTTTAGGATCTCATTATGATGTTCACCCCCTCTCTTGTGGAGATATATTCGATGTAAACTCTTTTTGCGGTGTGTTTGTCGAGATCCGATGAATTGTGGGTTTATGATCAAGTTTATCTATGAATAATATTTGAATCTTCTCTGAATTCTTTTATGTATGATTGAGTTATCTTTGCAAGTCTCTTCGAATTATCAGTTTGGTTTGGCCTACTAGATTGATCTTTCTTGCCATGGGAGAAGTGCTTAGATTTGGGTTCAATCTTGCGGTGTCCTTACCCAGTGTCAGAAAGGGTTGCAAGGCAAAAATTGTATTGTTGCCATCGAGGATAACAAGATGGGGTTTATATCATATTGCATGAGTTTATCCCTCTACACTACAAAAAAATACACTTCCGTGATGATACGTGTTTGTCATAGTAGGTCGCGTTTTTGTCATGCATGTACATCCATGACAAATTTATGGTAGAATCAAGATAGTCATACCTGTGCTGTCGTAGAAGTGTTCGATGACATTACCAAAATTATCATCACGGAAGTGTCCACTTCCATGACGATAAATCGCGCGTCACAGAAGTGCTTTCGTCAAGGGTGACCGACACGTGGCATCCACCGTAAGGGAACGCCGTTAAGCTATTGGGTCGGGTTTTGGATCCGATAACCCGTTAACAGCACCGACCAATGGGGATTTTCCACGTGTAAAATCATTAATGGCTGGAGGAAACACGTGTAGGCTCATCGTTGGGACAGGATGTCATCCACTCATTGGACAGAAGGCGCCAATGATATGTCGACACGTGGCACGGCCAATCAAGTTTAAATGGGCCGGCCCAACTAAAGGCCCACAAGATTTTGCGGCCCATAATGGGCCGGCCCAGTTAAAGGCCCACGAGATTTTGCGGACTATAATGGGCTGGCCCAGCCAAAGGCCCACAAGATTTCGCAGGCCATAATAGGCCGGCCCAGATAAAGGCCCACAAGATTTTTGTGTGCCATAATGGGCCGGCCCAGGTAAAGGCCCACAAAATTCTTGCGGATCATAATGGGCCAGCCCAGCTAAAGGCCCATGAGATTTCGCCGACATTAATGGGCCAGCCAGCTGTAGGCCCACAAGATGTTGAGGACCCTAGTAGGCCGACCCATTAACTGGCTGCCATGTTTTGGGCCAAATGCCGACCCATAATTGATCCGGTCCATTAATGGCCTACCACGTTCTGGGCCTAATAATGGCCCATATAAGATCTGGCCCGTTAAAAGCCTCCCACTTTCTGGGCCAAATCACGGCCTAGATCAGGTCCGACCCTTTAAGAGGCTTTGGGCTCAATTATGGCCCATATCAGATTCGGCCCGTTGACTGGACGCTATGCTTTTGGGCCCACTTGCTAAAGTCCCATTTAGTAATTCGGCCTGATATTAGTTTCGGCCTATTAAGGGCCCATTTAACATTTCGGCCTGTTAAAATCCCATCATATAGTTGGGCCTAACTACGGCCCAGTTTGCATCCGGCCTGCTCGCAGCCGATATCTGATTGGGCCAAACAAGGACTGAGACAACTTTGGCCTATTAAAAGCCCGTGAATTGATTCGCACAATCATGGGCCGGGGTCCATTTTGGTCTGCCACCAGCCCGTGAGCTATTTGGCACGTTTCAGGCACAGCCTACTTCTCAGCCTCCTAAAAGCCAATTGAGGTTTCTTGCGAAAAGAGGGCCAGGGGTTACTCGGCCTATTAAAGACCCGAATCTACTAGTGGGCCAGTTTGACGGGGCCCATGATGTGGATCATACATCGTGATTGCATGATGGCCCGATTATGTACCGTAATTTTACGTTTTGGACGGTTTACTGCAAAGACATGATATATATACAGTAAAATAACTGCAGCATCGTGAATAAGAAAAAACCTAGACTATACAATAAAGAAATTATGGCATATTACATCCACTGGGCATCAAAGTTCGCCACTATGATAATAAAGCACAAGCAGACAGTAGATTACATACACTGGGCATCAAAGATCGCCACCAGTGCAAATAAACACACTGACGAAATAATATACAAAACCGACAGCACTTCAATAGAGTTCAAGAAAGGTTAGCCCTGCTGGGGAGCTGCAGTGCAAGCAGCTGAGCAAGATGATGAGACTGCGCTTGTTCAACACTTATATCTTCCTCACTCTGAAAGATAAACAAGCAGACAGATGACAGGTTTTGCACATAAAAGTATCAGTGCTGACAATTCATCACATTTCTTACTGACGAATAAAGTGACACAGTTTAAAATTGCATTAACACAATATGTTATTGTTGAGGTCAAGACATGGCAGGAATTGACATTGTGAAGGAGTTGACAGCTTCACGACACCACTGGATTACAGATCAAGAACTCATAAGTATCAATGGTTAGTGTGCTGTCAATTTATCCCATTTCAGATTGGCAAATAAAGAGGCGGTTTAAATAATAGTAGAATGATATGACATTGTTCATAGTTAAGACATTGCAGAATATGACATTGTGCTGTAGTGGGTAGGTTCACCACACCACTGGATTACGGATGAAGAACAGAAGCATACATGCAGTGCAAAAGAAGATCACTTGCTCTGTATAGTTTAATTTACATGGTATGAAGAAGGAACTTGGTTGTACAACTGAAAACTTAAATTGAGAAGGACAACCTTTTGTTTATGAACTACATAATAAATTTAAACATGCAATTTGATGCAAACACCAAAAATAAACAGCTGTTGCAGTCATGCCTAACCAAATATACACAACAAAGTTTGAAGGCTTGAGAAGGACAAACTTACATTACTGGTGAAGACAGGCTCTATAAAGCCCTTGTCCATTCTGATGGGGGGGGGGCAATTCAAGAAGTTTAGCACAAAATGTTCTTCATAAGCATTGCCTTTATTCTACATTTTGTTAAGAGTAAATATAGATGTGATAATATACGAAAAAATGGAGAATATTTAAGACAAGATGAAGAGTGATGCTACATAACCAAGTAGCTATAAATGTATGTGCAGCGATATGGGCAAAAGGCACAACCAAGAGCAATGCACAGCTAAACTTCCGCAGTACCAACCTTATGGTAAGAGTAAATATAGATCTGATGTGTAGAAAATGCAGGGCAAAGGAAAATAAGCTGCAGAGTGATGGTACATGAACAACTACCTGTCAATATAAGTACACTGATAAAGGATAGCATGTACTTACAAGAACAATGCAGAGCTAAAAAAATTCATTGGCATTGGATATATTCTACACTAATGTAACTATTCATACAAATTGGCTAATTTGGAGCGAACAATTGATAAGCAAGCTATCATGCATACTGCTGTCACATAATGAACCAAGTATGTATGCAAGTACAGTGATACAGGACAATAGGTACTAACAAGAGCAAAGCAGCGGGCAACATGTTTGCCATATCTCGTCGTTCTTTTCAAACCGGAATTCTTCTTCGAGCTGATTTCCTGCAAAAAAGATCCGTAAGGCACATGCGGAAAAGTAGAAGTTCAAATTGTCATGTGATTTCATAGACAATACCTCATCCTGGGAACGAGACCAGTGCATAACAAGGTTTTTCCATTCAATGTCTTCTAAATTTAGCACATGAGACTTCACCGGAAATTCGTTTATAGTCTTGCCATCAAAGTGTGATTTCCTCAGGTAACACCGATACTGCTGCAATGCTTCCTTGAAAAGCACAAGCAAGCTTTGCTCGTCATGACTATCCAGATTGACCCTCACCTAGTTACAACAATGTAATGTAAATCATTGATGTGTTCGATCAGCAGAAAACAGGAAAATAATAACCATGAATAATAGCACTTACACGTAAGTTGGACAGGAATATGTGAAAATGGTGTTTGTCTTCACTATAATCTTCCCATGATGGGAATATATGCATGTAGTCCCTAACAACATTGAGAGCATTGTCTTTTAAACTGGGAATAAATGGAATGGGTTCCAATCTGCAGGAATTGGCCGTCTCTGCAATTGGGATAGGTCTTCGGCCGGTGGACTTGCTGTACTTTTTACTGGAGTGGGATTTTTCTGTGGTACGGCTGGTGCTATGGCAAATAAAATTAGTATACCTTTTGCTGGAGTGCAGGTCCTGTGTGGTGGGGCTAGTGGTGTGGCCAGTGAAGTATGGGTATAGTCTGCTGGAGTCGGTCCTATGTTTTGTGTCACTGGTTGTACAGCCAATATAAGTGGGGCGTTGTCTGATTTCTCCGGCACCACCATGTTTTTCAAGGACATTGTTGGTGCTCCTTTAGGTTCGGCAATCACCCTCTTCCTTTTTGATGTCTGATGCACAAGAACAACATTTGAGTGGAAAAACATGGTATGACGACAGATGGAATATGTATTGATAATGGATGGGCATGGCATCTCGAGTTATATGATGAGTAAACTAAGCAGATGGTGGTGCAACAAAGTAGAAGAAATGCAAGACAACATATGCAAGATACGCAATCAATAAAACCTTGCCAAATTAGAACATGCACCTTGATGGGTGAATAGGACAGGCCATCTGCCTTTGACTCCTCGAGGTTAGAATAGTCATTAGAATGATATTCTGAACAAGAATCAACAGGTGGGGAGCGTACGAGTTTCATTGCTTCCAGAATGGCACTAAATGCCTTGGTTCCAATTTTTTAAGTCATTGCAGTGTTCCACAATATTCTTCTGATGCGCGGATTCTGATATTCACTGTAATTGCGTATAATATCTGAGAACCATGAAAACATAAATAGTTCTGAGATTATCTTTGTAATGCAGATGATATTCTAATATAGGGGCGCCCCTGTAAACACTTATGTGCTATCACTGGATTCTGATGAGAGAGCTCATGTGTGCTGTAATATCGTGCGTGCATTTATATAATATGGCACAAGTACACAAAAAATAGGCTCCAGAAGTAAGGATAGCTGGCAGATGATAGGTTCATAATATACTGTATAGATAGTTTATTGCCAAACCATGATAACAAGAGCACACAGCAACTAGGCAGATCATAGTGTACATAACAGGGGTACACCATAACCACGATATATAAATCGGGAAGTGGAACTGGCTTGAAAATACGGTGTTGTATTGGCGCTAGTAATTGAAAGCCAATCGATCACGTACAGGCCAGCACTATCGAACATGGTAAAGAAGAGCAAGCAGATTTTGGATAATAAAATGTTGGTTGCGCAGTGCCCACACATGGTGAACCAGAGCGCATTAAGAATGCAACTCCCAACTGTCTCTCGACCATTTTAGGCAGTTGGATGAAGATCCTACGTCTCCTAACCCTTCTTCTTCCTCGTCTCTGATTCTTCCCATACAAAACACTACACGGGCCGCCGGCCGGACAACCGGCCCCCACCGCCTGTGTTCCTCCGCCACCCCACCCCCCACCCGCGTCGAGTTTTCTTCGTTCGGCGAGGCCCCACAACCACTCGAGCCCCTTGGATCGCACCGACGAACTCTGGCGAGGTCTGAAAAATCGACTGACCCAATTTTGAAATTTAGTCTACTGTGATTTAACTAGTGTGGAAAAATATAAAAGGGGAAAACCATAAGCATTGGGAGTATAGTGTTGAGCGTGCCATGGCGGATCTGAAGGTGCAAACCGGACAAAGGCAACTTCGCAAGCAAGACAAGAAATCAGAGTAAAGCAGTGGCGATCTATTTTCTTGCTGCGATAAATAAGTTGAGAAGATACGTAAGAGTACCACCTCTGGTGCGGCGCCGTGTATGCATCTGGTGAGAATTTGACGGTGCTGTGGTAGTGACGGATGTCGGCGGCGTGGAAGCAGATCTAGGAGGGTAGACGGTGGCGGTAGGGCGCGGTGGATGAGACGGTCGTAGGAGCAGCGCCGGCAAGGTGGACGACGGCGGGGATGAAGCGAGAGGACGGGATGCAAGGATCCCGGTCCGAAGGCGTGGATGAGAGAGGTCGATCTTTTGTAATGGACGATGGCATTGAGGTAACAGCTCCGGCATGGTGGAGGAGGACGGCGGTGGATGGACTAGCGGACGGCGGCGGACGAAGGACGGTGGGGTGGAGAGGGTGTTTTGGCGCCCATGGAGTACGAATGGGGAAAAGGGAGGTAGAGAGGAAGGGGGGAACCATGTATTCAGGGCGCGCTTGTCTCAAATGCGAGGAAATTTACAAACTTAGCCCCCGTTTCAAATTTCTACTACATCACAGCAACATTAGTCGGTTGGGGATAGGACGGTAATCTCGCATACACTGAATATTTGAAGATGAGAGTTTGTTTTTGGCGCCCACCGTGTATGAATATGAATCAGGGAGGGAGTCGATTTCGATCGAGGGCACACTGTGTTTTGGCGCCCACCGTGAATGAATCCGGGTGAGAGGCGGTTACGTCACGTTTAGGTGAAATTACAAACCTACCCCTATCGAAACCTATAGAAATCCAGCAGATAGGCTTTGCGCGGCAGTGATAGGCAGTAGTGATTTCCATCTCGCAGATTTTGGTTTCGGGCGGTTACTGCGACTTTCCTCGCTTCGTTCAAATTTTGCATAGTGCACGTTTACCGTGCCAACTCAATTCGAGTCCCGTTTGTATTCTACTATTTTTTCGGGCGGGATCCATTTTCAATTGGAATTACATTCTATATACATCATTTTTTTATATATATATACTTTCAAAAGCACAACACCATTCATACATAAATATGGTTTACAAATGGCATGATCTCAGATTCATAAGGTTGTATCCATCAATTTGGATTTTCAAATATTTGAAACCACTTTATGTTGAAATCCAATGTATGCATTCCTCGCTAACTGTCTCCAATTAATGTGTGTTTCATGCGGTTTTTTTAACTTCTCAAACATGTATAATGTGTTTCACACACGCAACATATAGTGTAATCCCGTTTAGACATTAATTGCATATAAACCATGCATTGTTTGTAATTGAAGAATCTATGGATCACCAATATTGATAAGCTATATAACATTACACGTGTGCCCGAATTCAAATGAATATGCATGTTTGATACACCAATTTGCGTTATGATATTATCGAAGTCGTGATCTCCAGTTTAAATATTTGAATCCCCTTTAATCCAGATATTCGTCTCATATAGCTATCACTCATGCTTATATAGGACTATCTCTCTGGACCTATACGCGTTCATCATCTCTCAGGCATCTCTCATGCTACCTGTATGTCGACAATGATCTTTTATCTTCATAACACACTGACGGTACTCTCTCCATCGACCTTCATCACTCTATCTCTCTCTAAGTATATCTCGCTCCCTGCTATGTGTCTCTAGCTATGATTCTCCATGTGGAATCTCTTTCTCTCACATAAACACAAAACTTTGTCTCCCGGGGTCTCATTTCTCTCAACTATTCCCATGTGTGCCACTCGCACACCCCTCATACAGAGATGTCTTTCGCTCCTTAGATATGAGAACTTACGACTCTTCCTCTTCAATATCTCTTTCTCACGCACAAACACAAACTCTGTCTCCCAGGGTCTCATATTTCTCCATTGTTCTCTTGTATGTCGCTCAAACACACCCTCTCTCCCCAGAGATATCTTGCGTTCCCTCATATGTCTCTCTAGCTATTACTCTTGTTGTGAAATATCTTTCTCTCTCGCAAACACAAAACTCCGTCTCTCTGGATCTCATTTCTCTCTGATATTTGTTTGTATGTGACTCACATGCACCCTCTCTCTATCTCTCTCACACCCACACACATAACCCAGCCTTCTGATCCACTCGACTCCTATCTCTAGCGCACACTAGCTAGCATCTTTATCTTTCTATTTATCTGTTTCTCCATCAACCTTCTTTCTCGCCCTCACTCTTGATTCCTATCACGCACACTACATATGTTTCTCTCTACATGCAGTCAAGGGCCCTCTCACACACATATATAACTTCACCCTTTGAACCACCTGACGGTCATCTCCGACACCCAAACTAACGGATGTCTCTCTAGATAGCATCTCCATCTCTGTATCTATCTGTAGTTTCTCCGTCAACATTTCTTTCTCGCACGGAGTCTTGCTTCCTATCACCCACACTATATATGTCTATCCATACATATGCATTTATAGGTTGATCTCTTTTGCACAATCGTTGTGCCTCACCCCCTCTGCTCGCCATAGATGCATGCTCCAGCCCATGCCACTATCTCTTAAAGACAAAAACACATGCTCAATTGTCGGGCCTTCTTCCCTGCATTCTCACATGCATGCATATTGTCATACCGATCCGTCTCTGCCATGTCATTGATCTTAGGACTTATGTCTTCTTTCTTTTATCTCGATCATGCGCACGCGCGCACACACACATCCCACGTATACATGTATACCTCTCACACATGCACATTCAAGGTTTCTATGTCTCCATACGTAGTTAATTACCCTCAATCCTAACGCCACATCGAATCGTTCTCCTCTTTTGTGCACATAACTTCCGCCTAGATGGGCAAAACACACACTCACACTTAAAAATCTCCTTCTAGCTACCCCCCCCCCCCCCCCCGCCCCGCGTGCCTCTCACTCTTCTCCTATATCCCCGAAACCAATAAGACCATCCCTTTGTTTAATTCTCGCCTACATGCACCATCGATATATAGTAGTCTTCCGTGGTGTCTCTCGAACAAACACGTTCTCTCGATGTCGACTCCTCTCACGCGCACGCACCTTCTCTTCCCTCCTACATGCATTTTCTCTCTCGCACCCCATCGTTGGTGGCCTCTTCCATACACATCACCTCTCTATGATGAAGCCATGCACACTCACTACAAGAAATATGTCAACTTGTGACCTTGACTATTGGTCACTGAAAGGTCATGGTTTTTCATTTGAGACCTTTTTGTGACCAACAAGAGAAGGTCAAAAGCTGGCAGTTGTAAACTGACTATAGCGACCTTTCTTCTGGAATGGTCGAAGACGTTTATGACCAAAATATGTCCACTTTGGCGTTTTGGTCACTAGCAACCTCCCCAGGCCACGTAGGCATCCAGTGTGGCAAGCTGATGTGGCACAAGATTCAGCCCGGTCCGATTCGGCGTTTTACATGGGCCGAGCCCATTAATTCAGCCCATTTAATTTATTTTTTCCCTGTGCTTTGATTAGCTAAATAGGCCTAGCCCAACAATTAGGATTTTTTTCTGAGATGCACTCTTTTACAATCCATTTTTTTGGGCCTCAACCTTTTTAGAATCTGGAATTTATGTTGCTCTTTTTATAAACAAGTCCAACATAGTTTGGGCCATGGCCTTTTTAGAGCCCAGGTATTGAGTGCAATATAAATTCTGGACAGGGCCTTTTTACAATCCAATAGTGGGCCAAGCCCTCTTTTATTTACAACCAATATTCTCAAATCAGTATAGTAACAGTACTTCTTTCCCACAGTAATAACACAAGTATAGAAAACTTTCTCACACAACTTTATCTCGCATAACATTAGACAGGCCAACACATATCAATAACTTATCTCCTATGTTCACAACTTTTATCTCACACAACATTATACAGAACTGTATTTTGCAGGTTCAAATCACATAAACTTTATCTAACAGGTTCCCGCAACAAAATATGATCACCATCATCTCCTAATCAAGATGCAAATAACCTGCACATTCAAAAAGAAAAAGCAATATGTCAAAGAGAGACAAACAAAAAATAGAGACTTGCATCAAGTAGACCTGATGATGTACAGATAGTAATCAAACTAGCATCTACTTTGCCTGAGAGATAGCATGAAGCTGTTTTTATGCCATTCATGCATTATTTCTGAGACTAGCAGCAAAAAATACATAGGATGCCAAACAGCTGGCAGCAGCTAAGATCGGTTAGTTGTTGGCTACCACCGATGGCGAGAACTAAACGAGCAGCTTAGATTCATTGGGCTGGACTGGATTGGATTGATGCTGACAAAGTGACAACAGGAAGGTAATGAGCACATACAACTAGCTCTAGTATACCAGCATGCATGAGCACTTGTTAATATTTATATTCATCATAGCAACCTATAACCACCTACGCATACAAATCAGAAAGCACACATATATACTGAACAAAAGCAACATCCATGAATAGATGACTTAACAGTTCATGTTTGTTAACAAAACAAGAGTGGACATCTCATAATGAGTCTAATACAACTACACTAAGCAGGCAGAGACCATCATAAGCAGCAGGATCACATGAAGAAACCAGCATATGCAAGCTCGATCCACACATATGCAAGCTGCGAGACTACAATGTTGGGACGAATCTAACTGAAAGTAGCACGATCCACACATATGCAAGGTGAATCAATTGATCTGGAGCAGTGAAGAGGATGGGTGGGGTGGGGTGCTCACTTGGGGCCGGTGCAACCCATGGTGGTGCCGAGGACTCCGTTGAGCTTGAGCACCACGAGCTTGTCTAGCAGGGCCTTCATGGCGTCGAGATCTGTAGCACACACATGATCCAGTGCTCAGCGTTCACACAAACAGAGACAATGCGAGGGTATTGGCTCTGAGAGAAACATGTGTCAGTTAATTGACACCGCAAATAGTGGGTATAATGTGATACAATTAAATATAACATATGAAGTACTACTAATGTCATACCTGGTTGAAAGTGTGAATTTCAATGTTGGAGTTGGAGTACTTCTCAATAATCTACAAAACAGAGGTCATTATGCAAGTATGTAAGTCCAAATTTAGAAAGTTGTCTTTTCAATAGAAAATAAACAGGGCAGGTGGTATATCAACCTTCTGTGTGTCATCATGATTGTTGAAAGAGTTCATTAGAAGCAAAGGAACACTGCATCCATACTTCTTGTTCAGGGACTGCATACAGGTGAAACTTGTCAGACACAAACCATTACACACTGCATCAAGTCAGTGCAACAGAAAATATCAGTAGAGACTAAGAATACCTCAATCTAAATCACAATAAGGTCAAGAAATGTAAACCCATTGCGAACTTCAATGACAGACCTGCATGTAGTGAGCTATGTTATTACCTGCTGAAGGTGGTAGAACTTAAAAATGAAGCGGAAATATACAAGTCCCTATATTTCCAATATTGGCATGCTACATCAAACATACACCTAAATAAATACCTAAGTAAATCATTTTCTGTACATAGTCTACCACAACGCCATGTTCAAATGATCAATGTTTCACTGGCCAACAGAGTCTAGAAAACAAGTGGATGGTCATATTCAGCAGTGCAGGCTGGCAGCAGTCATTTATGTCAAATTGCAGCAAATATATGTAAACAGAAAGATAAAGAGCACTGATAGCCTTAATGTTTGATAACATTGATCAGAGAACCAGATTAATTGAACTATTTTTTTGGACCAAAGGAGCTACCACTCACAATTTCATTTCTCCATGAAACTGGTACTAGTTTAACTGGACTACGTCAGAGTAATAAAGATGTCACAACATTGAGCCTATCTTGCTAAGCATATTGGTACATTCCCTTACAAATTATCAGTGATCATGCACATTGACCACATTGCCACGAGAAAATGAACACGCACTGGTTCAATTCCGATTCCAGTAGTTGGGAAGCTTAGATTGTAATTGGCAGCTCGGAGCAGAGCTCGACGGGGGCGACTACTGAGGGAGAGAGAGGGGGGACAGGGAGCGTGCATACCCGAAGCGGCCGGTCTTCCAGGCCTGGGAGGCCTTCTTGCTACCGCCGATGCAGGAGATGCTGGCGAAGTCGTCGTTGGTGAAGGCGGCGTCGTTGTGGGCGAGCAGGGCGGGGCCCTGCCACTGCGCGAGGGCCGGGGCGAGCAGCGAGCGGGCCCCATGGGCGCGGCGGTCGAGGCAGAGGCGGACCCGCGAGGCCCCGGCGTCGTCGGTGTTCTGGATGAGCTCCCGTAGCGCGGTGGTGCCCTCCGGGTAGTTGGCCAGCACCTCGCGGATGCGGCGCGTCATGTCCACCCGCTGCCTGAAGTCCTCCAGTAGCATTGTCCCGCCCGGATCCATGGCCGCCCCGGTGATGGGGTCGGGTGGGAGGGGGCTGGCTAGTGGGGCAT
>NC_041389.1:21214874-21219333 GCF_002162155.2 Triticum dicoccoides | reverse complement strand
GGTGAGGTGAGACGAGGGAGAGATGGTGAGGGAAGGGAGGGACGAGGTCGGCAGCGGTGGGTGAGGAGGACGGCGAGGTCGGCGGTGAGTGAGGAGGACGGCGAGGTCAGCAGTGGATCGGGAGGCGGCGGGGTGAGATTGGATCGGGAGGTGGCGGCGGCGGCGAGCAGATGGGGGGAGAAGGGTGCGATGGGGGAAGGGGTGTGATGTGAGCTAGGGTTTGTGCTACATTGGGGTGGATGGATGGATGGATGTGGGATGGTGAGATGGATGGATGGATGGATGAGTACCATGCCATCGATCCGTGGGAATGGTTCTGATTGGTTCGGAAAATTAGTGATTTAAAAGAGTTTCCAAGTACAAAACCTAGAGGGATTTTGTGAAGTAGCTATCAAAAATATTTTGCAAAAGGGTACCACACAAATTTTCACTAGAGTTAGACCACAGTTTATGGATAAGGACCAATTTGTATGCATTTCTCATCTTTCTAGCTATTTTCAATCATTTTTCGAGTGCCCCAAATGACGTCTTTTTGTGAAGAACCTACCAAATAATTATTGCAAAATTGCACCAAATCATTTTTCTAAAATACTAGGTCATATTTAATGCATAATTGACCAAATAGTTGGGTGTAAAAAGTTTTGATCCACCTCTGGTGAAAAAGACAAATTTCCGCCGATTCAGTTGGAAGTGGGTTAAATCTGAACCGCAGCTACCTCATAGTTTGCTCTTTATTTTTTCAAAAAATCATTTCTAGGTCCATAAGTATCTATTTAATCAGAGAAACACCAAAAAAAATATAAGATTCAACCACTAGCTAGGAACGGTCATTCCCATCGTTTTGACCGCATTTTGAAACGGGCATAAAAAATTCAAAAAAAATCAAAAAATTGGAAAACCTCCGCATTCTGTCATTATATGTGACCAAGTTTCCAGGAAAAATAATAAATTGTAATACGGTAATTATTTTAAAAAAGTGTTCTCAGAAATGAGCTCTGAAGTGTGAAGATTCATGGCTTTCAAGCCAAATAATCAATCTTATGGCCACATTCATGGCATAGTTTGTTCAAATGATCTCATATTGTGCACAAGGGTGCATATTGGAATGGCAAACAATGTTGCCTAAGTAAGTTTACATTATCTTTGGACGAAAAAACCATTTTCCATTTTCTGAGTGCCTGAAATGAGTTTTTTTTGTGAAGGACCTACCATATATTTGTTGCAAAATTGGACCTAATCAATTTTATAAAATACTAGGACATATTTAATGCATAATTGACCAAATGGTTGGGTGTCAAAAGTTTTGATCCACCTCTGGTGAATAAGACAAATTCCCGTCGATTCAGCTTGAAGCGGGTTAAATTTGAACTGCAGCTGCCTCATAGTTTGCTCTTTATTTTTTTCCAAAAATCATATCTAGGTAAATAAGTATCTATTTAATCATAGAAACACCAAAAAAATTGCAGGATTCAACCAGTAGCTAGGAACGGTCAAGCCCGCCGTTTTGACTGCATTTTGAAACGGGCATAAAATATTCAAAAAAAATCAAAAAATTGGAAAACCTTCACATTGTGTCATTATATGTGACCAAGTTTCCAGGAAAAATAATAAACTTGTAATACGGTAATTATTTTAAAAAAGTGTTCTCAAAAATGAGCTATGAAGTGTGAAGATTCATGGCTTTCAAGCCAAATGATCAATCTTATGGCCACATTCATGGCATAGTTTGTTCAAATGATCTCATATTGTGCAGAAGGGTGCATATTGGAATGGCAAACAATGTTGCCTAAGGAAGTTTACATTTTCTTTGGACGAAAAAACCATTTTCCATTTCTTGAGTGCCTGAAATGAGTTTTTTTTGTGAAGGACCTACCATATATTTGCTGCAAAATTGGACCTAATAAATTTTATAAAATACTAGGACATATTTAATGCACAATTGACAAAATGGTTGGGTGTCAAAAGTTTTTGATCCACCTCTGGTGAAAAAGACAAATTCCCGTCGATTCAACTAGAAGCGGGTCAAATTTGAACTGCAGCTGCCTCATAGTTTGCTCTTTATTTTTTCCAAAAATCATATCTAGATAAATAAGTATCTATTTAATCATAGAAACACCAAAAAGATTACAAGATTAAACCACTAGCTAGGAACGGTCAAGCCCGTCGTTTTGACCGCATTTTGAAACGGGCACAAAAAATTAAAAAAAAATCAAAAAATTGGAAAACCTTCGCATTATGTCATTATATGTGACCAAGTTTCCAGGAAAAATAATAAACTTGTAATACGGTAATTATTTTAAAAAAGTGTTCTCAGAAATGAGCTATGAAGTGTGAAGATTCATGGTTTTCAAGCCAAATGATCAATCTTATGGCCACATTCATGGCATAGTTTGTTCAAATGATCTCATATTGTGCACAAGGGTGCATATTGGAATGGCAAACAATGTTGCCTAAGGAACTTTTCATTTTCTTTGGACGAAAAAACCATTTTCCATTTTCTGAGTGCCTGAAATGAGTTTTTTTTGTGAAGGACCTACCATATATTTGTTGCAAAATTGGACCTAATCAATTTTATAAAATACTAGGACATATTTAATGCACAATTGACAAAATGGTTGGGTGTCAAAAGTTTTGATCCACCTCTGGTGAAAAAGACAAATTCCCGTCGATTTAGTTGGAAGCGGGTCAAATTTGAACTGCAGCTGCCTCATAGTTTGCTCTTTATTTTTTCCAAAAATCATATCTAGGTAAATAAGTATCTATTTAATCATAGAAACACCAAAACAATTCCAAGATTCAACCACTAGATAGGAACGGTCAAGCCCACCGTTTTGACCGCATTTTGAAACGGGCATAAAATATTCAAAAAAAATCAAAAAATTGCAAAATCTTTGCATTGTGTCATTATATGTGACCCAGTTTCCAGGAAAAATAATAAACTTGTAATACGGTAATTATTTTAAAAAAGTGTTCTCACAAATGAGCTATGAAGTGTGAAGATTCATGGCTTTCAAGCCAAATGATCAATCTTATGGCCACATTCATGGCATAGTTTGTTCAAATGATCTCATATTGTGCACAAGGGTGCATATTGGAATGGCAAACAATGTTGCCTAAGGAAGTTTTCATTTTCTTTGGACGAAAAAACCATTTTCCATTTTCTGAGTGCCTGAAATGAGTTTTTTTGTGAAGGACCTACCATATATTTGTTGCAAAATTGGACCTAATCAATTTTATAAAATACTAGGACATATTTAATGCATAATTTACAAAATGGTTGGGTGTCAAAAGTTTTGATCCACCTCTGGTGAAAAAGACAAATTCTCGTCGATTCAGTTGGAAGCGGGTCAAATTTGAACTGCAACTGCCTCATAGTTTGCTCTTTATTTTCTCCAAAAATCATATCTAGGTAAATAAGTATCTATTTAATGAGAAATACATGGTTTGATGGCGAGACATCGAGGTTTGGACGGTGGCCGAGGGCCCCAACTCTACAGAGTGTAAGCTCGCATGCCCGCCGTGTGGTCACCGCATGACCGTGGCGTTGCCATGTGTTCTGGGCGGCCTAGGCATGTCTAGTGTGTTGGGCACTCCCCAGGTAGGTGCTAGGAAGAAAATCACAACATAAGATTCTCACGAGGAGACCGATCGATGCTCAAACATGAATAAGCAGCCAAGTGTTTGACTTGTGGTACGGGAAATGCACATGGCTAATGGGCGTGAGTTTTGGCTGAGGATGATCAGTTACTAAGAAGACCGTCTTCACAAAATTTCACCTCAAAAGAAGGAGCCTATGTGGTACTTGCTTTACAAAGTACCACACTGGACATAAATACGAATGTTGAAGCTGGGCTCAAAATAATGAATGGATTGAGCTGGCATTTGGTGGAGGATGGTTATTTGGGCATAGGAAAGCACTGTAGAAAATGGATACCATTTGGACATGCCAAAGTGGTACTTCCATCACAAAGTGCTGCTCTGAACAGAATAGGAAAATGAATATTTTCGAATTATTTTTGAACTAGGCAAGGAATGTTTTTCACATATTTGATGAAGATATGATCCAAAACATTTATGAGATTTTTTTTGGGAATTTTGGGAATAACAGAAATATAGGTTGATTCACAACCTAGGGCAAAAACTGCCACATGGACATGACACATAGGCAAAACTGATGAGATGGCGCCTAGTCATCACAACCCACCACAATCTACAAGGCTATGACCATCTATATTGGTCATTAACAACTAGAAATAAGGCAGCGGACTAGCACTGTTTGCTTTGTGACCATTTCGTGTAAGGAAATTACGACCTTTCTGACCAAAATGGTCGCAATGGTTTAGGGTTTGGAGCCCCCCGAACAGCTTTTGACCAATTGGTCTGAAATGGTCATAGATCTATGACCAATTCTTCCAGGGTCACTGACAGAAGGTCACTAGTTGACATATTTCTTGTAGTG